>NC_074684.1:21289125-21583102 GCF_029448725.1 Salvelinus fontinalis
CACCCCTGTTCTAAAATAAGGAAGACACACATTGTCAATACCTGCCTGGGTGATAACGCATTGAGTAAAACACTAATAGGGCCCTATGAAATTATTTATTTATTTTCCAAAATTCCGTGTTAACTTTTTGTTGCCTAACGTGCTCAATCCATTTGGTTGATTTAAAAATACAGTATATATATCTAATACCTATTATTCACACTAATGTTGGGTTACTGTAATAAAAACATCCTGTGTATCCTGCCCGAGGGGTACCTGTATTCTGTTTAAATTTCGCATTGCGGAAATCATGGGGCCCTACAAGCCCTTATGTGAGTTACAATGAAAACACACAGACATTTGAAAATATTGACATACCTTGTCAATGTATTCTGGAAAATATGTTATGTCCAGTACTCAGGAACGTCTGAATACGTGAATACCTATACCTAAAGAAGAGAAGTTGTATTAAAATCTATGACAATGTCAGGAAAATAATACTCAAATGACTTCAGCTTTAGATAGCTAGCTAGCTAAAAAAACGGAAATCCAAGCTGACTTGGAAGAGCTGCTTGTTATCTATCTTACTAGCCAGCCCAATTATTTAATTTAGCTAGTTTGCCTGTTAACGTTAGATATTGACTAGATAACTACTGCACAAGGTCAACGTTTGCAGTGCTGCCTAGAACATGTTGTGAATACGTGAACAACAAGAAGGTTTCTGCAAGGACAGGTATAGTTATCTAGCTAGCTACGTATTGTTCCTACCTGTCTCTTCCTGGGTAACATTGGCTTGCCTAGCAGGCAAACATTACCTTGCAGGGGCACATGTGTTCAGTTCTACTGTAATGTTTGCTGATTATGCATTTTTTGGTAAGCTAGGTAGCTAATATGTTACACAGCTATTTCAGTTAATATAAAACTTACACAAAAATGACAAAAGTTATAAACAGCGCTGAGGCGAGTAAATGCACTAACTTACTAGCTAGTAGCATGCCCACCACTAGCTAACTAACGTTATACAGACATCATGGCCATTAACTAGCTAGCTTATCAACGTGCAAATATATAACGTTAACGTACTCTGGCAAGAGGCTTTTCGTACTTGAAGAATATTGTTTAACGAATATTTTTTACATTTCGTTGAAAATATGTATAGAGAGATCCAAACTACATTCCAAGTTATAATTTGGTTCTTACCTGCCGCATGGCCATTCCAGAGGAGAAAGATCAAGATGACGTCCATTGAAATGTTCCAAGCACAATTGACGTTCATTACTAGATCTAGTATGTCAGTCCAACACAATAATGATCATATCATATCATATCATATTTTTAAGTTGTTGGTTGTTACTTAGAAATATTTGTTAAAATTTAGCAGCATATTACCTTGGATTTTTATTTGCAAATGCCAGTCTTTTTCAACACATATAAATTAAGAACTATATTCAAAAATGTAAGTAAAACCAGAAACCTATTATTTTTAAGTTAAAATCATTGATTTTCTTTTGCAATATTTACTAAGCCCGTGGATATTTTTTTTTACAGTGCACACAAAAACGTATGTCTTTTCCTACGAATGAAGTCGCCAATGAGTGCCTTTTCCAAATTGAGTGTGAGATTGTGTTACTGGTTGGGTAAACTTCTCAAAACCAAGGGAAATTGCAAAAAAAAATGTGTCTGGACACTTCTATAACATGCAATTTACATAAAAAAATGTATATTTGGTTAAAAAAAGCGAACTTGTCCTTTCATGTATTTACTGTTTGATTATCCTTAAATCACCCTGTAGTGATATGCATCCATTTCTTATCATTAGCAGTCTAGCCACCCAATTATCCCAGTATAATTGAATTCACCCATATAATTGCTGAAGTCTGAAACTCTGGACATAGATTGTAACATCACTTTATTGTAATGAGTCAGAAGTAATATATATATATATAATAATAATAAGTTGAGGGAACAATAACAGTACCTTCATGATCACATTTGAAAACTATGCCAATTTTTTAGGGAAAGGTCATACCACAGAGCAGGGCAGAAATTTAGCAGGTGGCACAGTGGAGCTGCCACTCCAGACAAGCAGGGCAGAGGTTAGCCCACCTTCCTCATCAGTCTGGTGCTGGTCCTCTTAAAAAGGCACTGACCTTTAGCTGAGGGTAGCGCTAGCACGCTAATGGCCCTGTCAACTCTCCAATTAGGGGAGCAGAGAAATGTATTTTCCCAGGTGGTGTCTCTGGCCCTGGGGTGGGCACCTGCAGAGTCACGGGGTTGCTGGGGGTAAAGTCTGTCCCGTCCAACAGATCGGACCCAGATGTGCTCTGTTATAACCGGTCTCAAGGAGCCTGGGGATTGAACTTAAGGTGGCCAGAGTGAGATGGTGGGCTCTATTTTTGGCTGGCGGTAAGGAGGCGTAAGTGTCAAACGCACGCTAGTTTGCAATTTCGTCATGTACAAACTGGCATTGCCCAGCTCTTACGCCAGGTTCGGCAATTTACCTGTCTGACATCAGCTCACTTGCGCTGAGGTGGGAGGGGTGGAAATATGCAAATTTCATTGAGCGCAACTAGGGATATTTAAAACCGACCAAAAGCTGGTTTTAGCGGAAACGTAATTGGTTGTGGCACTGATTTTGCCAGCGGAGGCGTAAACATGAGCTTTATGTACATCACGAGCAGAAAAATAGACGTTCCCCTTTTTATATTTATACTGGACATTATTTTTGTCCAGCTTCTGTGAAACGTTTGGACTCGTTATGTGTGATGCCCATTGCATAAAATGTGTCAGTGACTGAGGAAGCCTGTTTAGGAACATAAAGTTATTTTAAAAGACTGTTTATTGTTTTTCGTTTATAATTTTTCTGTTACTTTCCTCTGTTGGACCCAACTGTCAAATAGCGGGAATTCCTATCGCTGTCCGTGGTCCTGAATCCGCTTGTAGGCTATATGTGTATGTTTGTTTACCTTTCACGTGGCAAAGTCATTACTGACCATATCAAGGGCAATGGTAGACTATAGCTATATGTATTCAGGAGCAGTAACGGTGAGTGGACATTCCCCGTTTCTTTTAATATTGTCTTTTATTCCAGCTCCTGTGAAAAGTTTGGATGTGCATAAAAAAAAACATCATCTTAAATTGTTTTAGGCCTAATATTATATGCCCAGAGGAAGCAATTACGGTGCCTGTAAATGTTGTTTCGTTTTATTAGAATTTGATTAGAATTATTTACTGTCTTTTTAGGTCTGTCCATGACTGAGAAATAATTAATTTTACAGTAGCCCTATATCAGTTGTTTCAAACTGTCTGCTAGAGCAACCAAGTTTTCCTGAAACAGATTTGAATATTTCCTTGTCACTTTAACTCCCAAGTAGGTGAATTGATCCCGGACAATCCTAAACTGAGAACTTGTAAAAGAGCACTTTAAAGCAGCCTTGTTTACAGGAAAAAGCTCACTCTTGCCTAGATTCAGCTTGTACCCTGAGATTGACCCAAACCTTTTAAGAACAGATAAGGCGGGTGGCAATGAGGTATCAGGGTTAGAGATAAACAAAAGGAGGTCATCCGCATATAGCGAGACTTTCTGCTCTGAGCCCGTCCTGATTATTCCTTGAATGGCATCATTAGAGCGTAGTGCAATGGCGAGAGGTTCGATTGCCAAAGCAAACAACAAAGGGGGGAGTGGACAGCCCTGTCTGGATCCGCGGTGCAAGGGAAAATAGTCAGAGGAAAAGTTGTTAGTCCGTACCGAAGCCATGGGGGAAAAATAAAGAATCTTTATCCACGCAATGAATTTGGGGCCAAAGCCAAATCTATAAAGGGTAGCTGTTAGGTAATCCCACTCAACGCGGTCAAACGCTTTTTCTGCATCAAGTGAGACCACCACCTCTGGGTCCTCCGACGCTGGGGAGTACAGTATATTCACAAGGCGCCTAATATTGAAAAACAAATGCCTATTTCTCACAAAGCCAGTCTGGTCAGAGTGTATTACTTGGTGCAGCGAGCCTTCCATACGGATGGCTAAAAGCTTGGCTAGGATTTTGTAATCACAGTTTAAAAGCGAGATTGGGCGATAGGATCCACATTCCAGGGGGTCTTTGTTTTTCTTACTGTTGTGGGCGGAGCAGTTGCCGTACCAGGCGGTGATATAGCCCGACAGGATGCTCTCGATTGTGCATCTGTAGAAGTTTGTGAGTGCTTTTGGTGACAAGCCAAACTTTTTGGCTGCTGCGCCTTCTTCACAACGCTTTCTGTGTGGGTGGACCAATTCAGTTTGTCCGTGATGTGTACGCCGAGGAACTTAAAACTTTCCACCTTCTCCACTACTGTCCCGTCGATGTGGATAGGGGGGTGCTCCCTCTGCTGTTTCCTGAAGTCCACAATCATCTCCTTTGTTTTGTTGACGTTGAGTGTGAGGTTATTTTCCTGACACCACACTCCGAGGGCCCTCAACTCCTCCCTGTAGGCCGTCTCGTCGTTGTTGGTAATCAAGCCTACCACTGTAGTGTCGTCCGCAAACTTGATGATTGAGTTGGAGGCGTGCATGGCCACGCAGTCGTGGGTGAACAGGGAGTACAGGAGAGGGCTCAGAACGCACCCTTGTGGGGCCCCAGTGTTGAGGATCAGCGGGGTGGAGATGTTGTTACCTACCCTCACCACCTGGGGGCGGCCCGTCAGGAAGTCCAGGACCCAGTTGCACAGGGCGGGTTCGAGACCCAGGGTCTCCAGCTTGACGACGAGTTTGGAGGGTACTATGGTGTTAACTTCTTATGGCTGCAGGGGGCGTATTGAAAAACTGGAAAATATGTGCCCATTTTCAAACGGCCTCTTAAATGCTGAGCTGTAGTCAATGAACAGCATTCTCACATAGGTATTCCTCTTGTCCAGATGGGTTAGGGCAGTGTGCAGTGTGGTTGCGATTGCGTCGTCTGTGGACCTATTGGGTCGGTAAGCAAATTGGAGTGGGTCTAGGGTGTCAGGTAGGGTGGATGTGATATGGTCTTGACTAGTCTCTCAAAGCACTTCATGATGACGGAAGTGAGTGCTACGGTGCGGTAGTCGTTTAGCTCAGTTACCTTAGCTTTCTTGGGAACAGGAACAATGGTGGCCCTCTTGAAGCATGTGGGGACAGCAGACTGGGATAAGGATTGATTGAACATGTCCTTAACCTGTTGAGGCTGGGGGCGCTGTTGTCACTATTTATGGTAATCTTGTAATTTTTGAAACGGCTTCCTACAAAACTCTTGATCGTACAATATGCATATTATTATTATTATTGGATAGAAAACAGTCTATAGTTTCTATAGGAGTTGAAATTCTGTCTCTAAGTGGAACAGAACCCATTCTACAGCAATTTCCCTGACATGGAGTCAGATTTCAGAAATTTTGGCCCCTGATCTGGAGTCAGTTAAAAGGCCACTGTTATTGCTATGAGTATACGGACACTGCTTACGTCTTCCCCTGGATGCCTTTACGTGATGACGATTTGAATGGGGTCGATTGCGCGTTCACAGGCACTATAAATTAAAAAACCCTGTAGCTAGTAAGTCTTTTGGAGCTGCGTTATGCGCGTGGAGGACACCGACCCGCACCTGTTCCAAGCATTAGTGTTGGGAGTAATCTTTCTCCGGTCATGTTAAGACTCGTTATAGGAGTTAAAAACATCATAAGGTAGTTAATTTAAAGCGTTTTATAGCAATTTATATCCGTTTAGTGCGATTTTGGGACATTTATTTCTGAAACGCTGTGAATCGCCGGGCACGCTTCCAGTTCATGCTGAACGCAGTTGGCATTTCCACATGGCAAGAGGACAGCTTTCCACCAAAAGACGATTAGACCCAAGAAAGGATCCTTTGCCCAAGATACTGATGGAAGAACAGCTCAAAGTAGGACATTTTTATTATGATAAATCGTGTTTCTGTCGAAAAATGTTAGTGGCTTAGGACGCCATGTTTTTTGACGTAGCTTCGCTTGGCGCAAACTGTATTGAAAAGTAAGGATAATTTAAAAAATGTAATTCCGCGATTGTATTAAGAATTAAATTGTCCTTTAATCGATGTCCACCCTATATTTTTTAGTCACGTTTATGAGTATTTATGTATAAGAGTAGATCACTGTCTAATATGGCGCACGGACATTTTCTCACCAGCTGGGCTACTTTCCCCATTGTCTAACCATGATTTTGGTGGCTAAATATGCACATTTTCGAACAAACTGTATATGCATGTTGTAATGTGATGTTACAGGGGTGTCATCTGAAGAATTCTGAGAAGGTTAGTGAAAAAAATAATATATTTTGGCGATGTTGACGTTATCGCTCACTTTGGCTAGAATTAATGCTGGGGTAATGTTTGCACCTGTGCTATGCTAATATAACGATTTATTGTGTTTTCGCTGTAAGACACTTAGAAAATCTGAAATATTGTCTGTATTCACAGGATCTGTGTCTTTCGATTAGTGTATGCTGTGTATTTTTACGAAATGTTTGATGATTAGTAAGTAGGTAAACACGTTGCTCTATGTAGTTATTCTAGTCCATTTGTGACGGTGGGTGCAATTGTAACCTATGCCATCTACCTGAAATATGCACATTTTTCTAACAAAACCTATCCCATACCATAAATATGTTATCAGACTGTCATCTGATGAGTTTTTTTCTTGGTTAGGGGCTATAAATATCTTAGTTTAGCCGAATTGGTGATAGCTACTGGTGTTGGTGGACAAATAAAAGATGGTGGATTATGCTAATGTGTTTTTAGGTAATAGATGTACATCTTTACATATTGTGTCTTCCCTGTAAAACATTTTAAAAATCGGACATGTTGGCTGGATTCACAAGATCTGTGTCTTTCATTAGCTGTATTGGACTTTAATGTGTGAAAGTTAAATATTTTAAAAAATATATTTTTTTTGAATTTCGCGGCTCTGCCTTTTCAGTGGGGGTGGGGGGGGAGTGCCGCTAGGGACACCCTCAGCCTAGACAGGTTAAACACACCAGACAGCTGGTCTGCGCATGCTCTGAGGACGCGGCTGGGAATGCCGTCTGGGCCTGCAGCCTTGCGAGCGTTAACATGTTTAACTCACCTCGGCTGCAGTGAAGGAGAGCCCGTAGGTTTTGGTAACGGGCCGTGTCAGTGGCACTGTATTGTCCTCAAAGCGAGCAAAAAAGTTATTTAGTCTGTCTGGGAGCAAGACATCCTGGTCCGCGACGGGGCTGGTTTTCTTTTTGTAATCCGTGATTGATTGTAGACCCTGCCACATACCTCTTGTGTCTGAGCTGTTGAATTGCGACTCTACTTTGTCTCTATACTGGGACTTAGCTTGTTTGATTGCCTTGCGGAGGGAATAGCTACACTGTTTGTATTCGGTCATGTTTCCTGTCACCTTGCCCTGGTTAAAAGCAGTGGTTCGCGCTTTCAGTTTCACGCGAATGCTGCCATCAATCCACGGTTTCTGGTTTGGGAATGTTTTAATCGTTGCTGTGGGTACGACATTGTCAATGCACTTCCTAATGAACTCGCTCACCGAATCAGCGTATTCGTCAATGTTGTTGGACGCAATGCGGAACATATCCCAATCCACGTGATCGAAGCAGTCTTGAAGCGTGGAATCAGATTGGTCGGACCAGCGTTGAACAGACTTAAGAGCGGGAGCTTGCTGTTTTAGTTTCTGTTTCTAGGCTGGAAGCAACAAAATGGAGTCGTGGTCAGCTTTTCCGAAAGGAGAGCGGGGTGGGCCTTATATGCGTCGCGGAAGTTAGTATAACAATGATCCAAGGTTTTACCAGCCCTGGTAGCACAATCGATATGCTGATAGAATTTAGGGATTTTTTTGTTTTCAGATTAGCCTTGTTAAATTCCCCAGCTACAATGAATGCAGCCTCAGGGTGTGTGGTTTCCAGTTTACAAAGAGTCAGATAAAGTTCGTTCAGGGCCATCGATGTGTCTGCTTGGGGGGGAATATATACGGCTGTGATTATAATCGAAGAGAATTCCCTTGGTAGATAATGCGGTCGACATTTGATTGTGAGGAATTCTAAATCTGGTGAACAGAATGACTTGAGTTCCTGTATGTTGTTATGATCACACCACGTTTTGTTGATCATAAGGCATACACCCCCGCCCCTCTTCTTACAAGAAAGATGTTTTTTTCTGTCGGCGTGAAGAAAACTGCTGGCTGCACCGACTCCGTTAGCATCTCTCGAGTGAGCCATGTTTCCGTGAAGCAAAGAACGTTACAATCCCTGATGTCTCTCTGGAATGTTACCCTTGCTTGGATTTCATCAACTTTATTGTCAAGAGACTGGACATTGGCGAGTAGTATGCTAGGGAGTGGAGCGCGATGTGCCCGTCTCCGAAGCCTGACCAGGAGACCGCTTCGTTTGCCCCTTTTACGGCGTCGTTGTTTAGTGTCGCCGGCTGGGATCAGATCCAATGTATTGGGTGGCAGGCAAAACACAGGATCCGCTTCGGGAGAGTCATATTCCTGGTTGTAACGATGGTGAGTTGACGTTGCTCTTATATTCAGTAGGTCCACCCGACTGTATGTAATGAAACCTAAGATTACCTGGGGTACCAATGTAAGGAATAACACATAAAAAAACAAAATACAACAACCATGCTCAAAGGGATATTCAATGTCTGCGTTATTTTTTTACCCATCAACCAATAGGTGCATTGGAAAGCCTCCCTGGTCTTTGTGGTTTAATCTGTGTTTAAAATGTACTGCTCGACTGAGGGACCTTGACCCAAGACATTTCAGCTTTCCAATTTTAATTCATTTGTCAAAAAAATGAAAAATATGATTCAACTTTGGTGGTTATGAATACTTTCTGAAGCCATGGAGCATGTTCTGATTGGCCAGTGAGGGGCCAAGCCTCGACACACTTTCAACATGTTGATTCAGTAAAACCCAGCCATTTCGCACCACAGTCAGCTACTGCACCCATAATTCAGGTAGAGAAAATAGCAAAACAATTCTGACACACCTGAACATAGAATCTAAAGCACTACCACCAGTACTTAGATTTACCATTGAACTAAGTTTGCTAAAATAGAGTCCGATTGCTCTTTACCGCAGGGGAAGTCTCATCACTGTGATGCTACCCTAACAGATGGGTGTGAACTGTTAGCTTACTATTGTAAACAGGCTGTTTTTCATATAGACTGTGTCAATGCACATTCATTTATGGAGTAAGTATTACTGTACCTCAGCATTTCGTTCTTAATTTCCAATTTCCTAAATTAACATGGGAGGGGAACTACAGTTGAAGTCAGAAGTTTACATACACTTAGGTTGGTAATCATTGAAACTCGTTTTTCAAACACAAACTATAGTATTGGCAAGTCGGTTAGGACATCTACTTTGTGTATTACACAAGTCATTTTTCCAACGATTGTTTACAGACAGATTATTTCACTTATAATTCACTGTATTTCAATTCCAGTGGGTAAGAAGTTTACAAACACTATGTTGACTGTGCCTTTAAAAAGCTTGTAAAATTCCAGAAAATGATGTCATGGCTTCAGAAGCTTCTGATAGGCTTATTGACATCATTTGAGTCAATTGGAGGTATGCCTGTGGATGTATTTCAAGGCCTACCTTCAAACTCAGTGCCTCTTTGGTTGACATCATGGGGAAAATCAGAAGAAATCAGCCAAGACCTCAGATATTTTTTTAAACCTCCACAAGTCTGGTTCATCCTTGGGAGCAATTTCCAAATGCCTGAAGGTATCACGTTCATCTGTACAAACAATAGTACGCAAGTATAAACACCATGAGACCACACAGCTGTCATTTCGCTCAGGAAGGCGACGCGTTCTGTCTCATAGAGATGAACGTACTTTGGTGCGACAAGTGCAAATCAATCCCAGAACAACATCAAAGGACCCTGTGAAGATGCTGGAGGAAACAAGTACAAAAGTATCTATATCCACAGTAAAATGAGTACTATATCGACATAACCTGATAGGTCGCTCAGCAAGGAAGAAGCCACTACTCCAAAACCGCCATAAAAAACAACGGTTTGCAACTGCACATGGGGACAAAGATCGTACTTTTTAGAGAAATGTCCTCTGGTATGATGAAACAAAAATAGAACTGTTTGGCCATAATGACCATCGTTATGTTTGGAGGAAAAAGGGGGAGGCTTGCAAGCCAAAGAACACCATCCCAACTGTGAAGCACGGGGGTGGCAGCATCATGTTGTGGGGCTGCTTTGCTGCAGGAGGGACTGGTGCACTCCACAAAATAGATGGCATCATGAGTGAGGATTGAAGCAACATCTCATCAGTCAGGAAGTTAAAGCTTGGTCGCAAATGGGTCTTCCAAATGGACAATGACCCCAAGCATACTTCCAAAGTTGTGGCAAAATGGCTTAAGGACAACAAAGTCAAGGTATTGGAGTGGCCATCACAAAGCCCTGAATCCCATATAAAATTTGTGGGCAGAACTGAAAAAGCGTGTGCGAGCAAGGAGGCCTATGAACCTGACTCAGTTACACCATTTGTGTCAGGAGGAATGGACCAAAATTCTCTCAACTTATTGTGGGAAGCTTGTGGAAGGCTACCCGAAACGTTAGACCCAAGTTAAACAATTTAAAGGCAATGCATACTAAATACTAATTGAGTATATGTAAACTTCTGACCCACTGGGAATGTGATGAAATAAATAAAATCTGAATTAAATCATTCTCTCTACTATTATTCTAACATTTCACATTCTTAAAATAAAGTGGTGATCCTAACTGACCTAAGACAGGGAATGTTTACTTGGATTAAATGTCAGGAATTGTGAAAAACAGTTTAAATGTATTTGGCTGTGTATGCAAACTTCCGACTGCAACTGTATCCCCTGTAATAGCAAATACCCACTATGTAGTATACAGTAGTTTGCCCCCTAAATGTGTTTCAGACAGAAACACACCTCCATTCATGACCATAACGGTTAGCACTGCCAATGTTGTCACACTTTATCTTTAAGTTCTCTAACCAGATGTCAACTTTATACACCACAACGATTTGCAAACAACTGCAAGTCGTGCAAGACCCAAACGGCTCATAAGGCAAGACAACTCACATTATGCTGCATGCCTAAATAGTTGGATGAAAAATACATTTTGCAGGCGTCACAAAACATAGCCAAAGTCATTACTCAGCCCATTCAACAATGCAAGTGTGCACCATATGTTCCCAGCTTTCCTCTAATTAGCTGGACGAACAAGCTAAGACAGCTTTGATATGCATTGATTACATAGTTCCCAGCAAGTCCCACAGCAGTGGCTCATCCATATTCATTGAGGGACAAAAGCCGCTCCTTCAAAACAGGCCTGGGCAGCTACTGTAAGGGCAGCTCCACTGAGGGACACTACAGGAAGCCATGATGACCCTCAACGTCAATGCGTATCCAGAGTTTTTATCAGACAAAACAAGTTCATTAGCATGGTTTTTAATGGTTAGTTTACATTGTTGCGAAGGGTAACCATTGACCATGTAAAGAAATGTTTACCATTTGTTCTCCAAAAGCAGTCTTTAGAGTACTCTTTGTCTGCTTGGTGACATATACACATTAATGACTATCTTTAAAACTATATTTTTATATATTTTATATTTTTATCGGTGCAATGCATACTAGTTCTAACCCCAATGGAATCAGGAGTGACAGGCAGTACACAAACACTTCAGTAATTACAACTCAAAAAATAATGATTCATTTCATCCTATAACCCATATCTCCTTTTAGTGCAATCGCACTAATGCAGATGTTCTGCATAGCTGGAGCAGGAAAGCAAGAGGCACTGGAATGTATTCACCACCTGCAGTCAGTCGTGTCGCATGTCTAAATGGGAGCTATCGCTGGATCTGGAACGGTTCCGAGTATTGACATCAATGTGCAATCCAGCCCCCACAAACCTGTCGTAGAGGGGCACCGCGGAATTTCAATAAAGCTATTGAAGCTGTAAGTCTTTTAATAGATTCTGATTCTGGTAAAGAAATCTGCAGGGACGCAACGGAGAGAGAGGATTTGGTAGAGGATGAGACACAGAGCAGTAAATGACGGCCAAGTACAACTTGCCCACACATTAGGTAGGCCATTAGCATAGAGGCTTAGAGTTTTCACGATTAATCAGTGAACAAATCCCTACGCGCCCAATTAGCTCTCCGGCAGTGTTAGATATCAATATTCACTTGAGAGTGCATAGCTAAACTCTGTGGCTTCCTATCTCTCCATGGAGCCCATAGGATGATACGATAATTTCCTTATTGATCTGCAAATTCACTGTTGGAATTCCATTTCCAGCCTGATGTGATGCTTTTTTAATCTAGGAGGTTGTTATTGTGTCTGGGTGATTGACAGACATTGATCTCTGATCTCTGACGTAGCTTCTAACCCTGATGTCACAGTCGTAGTTTCTGTGTGTTTTATGGCTCATGTTTTAGTGCTATTAAACGCAATCCTTCTATGGAGGTCAGACATACAGTAGCCTACCATAATGCAGTTTACAAGCAACCCACTGGGCACAAACTAGTTGAATCAACGTTATTGTATTGTGACATTGTGACATGGAATCTACATAGAAAACACATTTGAGGGTGACATTTCAACCACAGGATTATGTCATCATTGTAACACGTTTTCAAGATAGGCAAACCTTGTATAAAATATGCTTGAATTTGTACCTTTGAAACAATGTCAGATCTTCAACATTATGTCCCCTATATTAAAAAAATAGGCTGGGTAGCACCTTGTACTGGATAGTTGATCTACTGCTATTCATTTGGTCTCCCATACAGGGTTTTAACCAAGCCCTGCTGAGCTTTTATAATCGCCACTGACTATTACCAATGTGCTATTATGAAAATTAAATTGAGAGATCTCTTAACTAAATATATTCAATGTTGCTATCAAACTCATTCCAAAGGGTAGATTTAACAGAGAAGATCAAATGTAACCATACTTTATCACTCATGTATCATGAATTATACTATTTTGGCCAGTGGTCACCAACCAGTCGATCTCCAAGGTATTCCTAGTTGATCACCAAACGATAAAGCCTTCCTTTTCAATTTTCTTCATTTTGTGCGTTTAGCAGTAGGTGCGCTTGATTCAGCAGCCCTAGTGCCGAGAAGGGAACATTTTTCGCATTTTGAACAATTTCATGTGTCTGAAGGTACAGTAGAACGCTGCCTACCCGGCAGCCCAAGAAAGCAAATCAAGTGCACATATAGGCCTACCTCTGGCTAATCAGATAGCTCAGATCACCGTGTCTGCACAGTTTCCTAGAGCCATAGACTATAAAAAAAAGCCTCCAATGCACAGCAAAGTTGATACTGTCAAAACTTTTAAAAACATGACTAGCGAGAGACTCAACGAGTACAGCAAAGAGCTGCTGTTTTTACGAGTAAGTTCATCTTTAAGTTATTCAGCACTGTCAACACTTTATTCAATACTTTTATAAGCCACTCACGCTATAACCAGCACTGCAGCTGTGATGAATGAGTATAGCAAAGTGTTCCGATAAGCTTGTATTGTTATTATTCGCGGTTTATGTCTTTTAATATCGAGGAATACTTCACTTTCTATGGGCGTAGGAGGAACAACATGAATTGGTGCATGAGGCAGAAATAATGCAGTGCGACTTGAGTTTCACCTTCTGCTGGAAGACTGTGTCCCCTTTTCTCAGCAGAGGAAGGGAGAGCGGAGGGACGGTGAGTCAGGTGAGAGGCAGCCTCACCGCTGCTCCCTCCCTCCCCTCAGACTGACTAACAGATGCAGGCTATCAGTCCATTAAAAAAATGTATGATTATGCTCACTCATCTGTGTCTCACTGTCATGCCCTGGCCTTAGTATTCTTTGTTTTCTTTATTATTTTAGTTAGGTCAGGGTGTGACATGGGGAATGTTTGTGTTTTTGTTGGTTTTGGGTGTTTCTATGGTAAAGGGGTTGTTGGGTGTAGTAGATGGGTTTGTGTTGAGTACATGTGTCTAGCGTTGTCTATGTATGTTTAGTTGTCTAGGAGAGTCTATGGTTACCTGAATGAGTTCCCAATTAGAGACAGCTGATTTCGGTTGTCTCTGATTGGGAGCCTTATTTAGGGTAGCCATAGGCTTTCATTCTATGTGAGTAGTTGTCTATGTCAGAACGTTTGTAGCCAGTGTGTGCACATCGTTATTTAGCTTCACGATCATTTGTTGTTTTGTTAATTTGTATTAAGTGTTTCGTGTTTATTTTCCGTCATCTTTATAATAAAAGAAGATGGCTTATTTTCCAAGTGCTGCGTTTTGGTCCGTCAATCCGCCACATGATCGTGACACTCACAAGTAATACAACAAATTATCTATTACTAGTGTGATCATATACCAATTTCTTTTCAATATAATTTCAAAATGTTCTGAGAACAACATCATTGGCAGGGCAATTCAAGCATAGCCAATATGCAGTGATAATCTATTGGGCCTATTACTGTACAAACCTTATCACTACATAACTGTTTTTAATTGGTTAATGTTGCATAGGCTTATGTTTTTAACCTGTCTAGGATGAGGGTGCCGCTAGCGGCACTCCCCCCCCACCCCCACTGAAAAACCAGTGCCGCGAAATTCAAAAAAAATATTTGTTTAAAATATTTAACTTTCACACATTAAAGTCCAATACAGCTAATGAAAGACACAGATCTTGTGAATCCAGTCAACTTGTCCGATTTTTAAAATGTTTTACAGGGAAGACACAATATGTAAAGATGTACATCTATTACCTAAAAACACATTAGCATAATCCACCATCTTTTATTTGTCCACCAACACCAGTAGCAATCACCAATTCGGCTAAACTAAGATATTTATAGCCCCTAACCAAGAAGAAAACTCATCAGATGACAGTCTGATAACATATTTATGGTATGGGATAGGTTTTGTTAGAAAAATGTGCATATTTCAGGTAGATGGCATAGGTTACAATTGCACCCACCGTCACAAATGGACTAGAATAACTACATAGAGCAACGTGTTTACCTACTTACTAATCATCAAACATTTCGTAAAAATACACAGCATACACTAATCGAAAGACACAGATCCTGTGAATACAGACAATATTTCAGATTTTCTAAGTGTCTTACAGCGAAAACACAATAAATCGTTATATTAGCATAGCACATAGCACATAGCAGCCCAGCATTGATTCTAGCCAAAGTGAGCGATAACGTCAACATCGCCAAAATATATTAATTTTTTCACTAACCTTCTCAGAATTCTTCAGATGACACTCCTGTAACATCATATTACACAATCCATATAGAGTTTGATCGAAAATGTTTATATTTAGCCACCAAAATCATGGTTAGACAATGTGAAATGTAGCCCAGCTGGTGAGAAAATGTCCGTGCGCCATATTAGACAGTGATCTACTCTTATACATAAATACTCATAAACGTGACTAAAAAATATAGGGTGGACAGGGATTGATAGACAATTTAATTCTTAATACAATCGCGGAATTACATTTTTTAAATTATCCTTACTTTTCAATACAGTTTGCGCCAAGCGAAGCTACGTCAAAAAACATGGCGTCCTAAGCCACTAACATTTTTCGACAGAAACACGATTTATCATAATAAAAATGTCCTACTTTGAGCTGTTCTTCCATCAGTATCTTGGGCAAAGGATCCTTTCTTGGGTCTAATCGTCTTTTGGTGGAAAGCTGTCCTCTTGCCATGTGGAAATGCCAACTGCGTTCGGGATGAACTGGAAGCGTGCCCAGCCATTCACAGCGTTTCAGAAATAAATGTCCCAAAATCGCACTAAACGGATATAAATTGCTATAAAACGCTTTAAATTAACTACCTTATGATGTTTTTAACTCCCATAACGAGTAGAAACATGACCAGAGTAATATTACTCCCTCCACTAATGCTTGGAACAAGTGCGGGTCGATGTCCTCCAGGCGCATTACGCAGCAAGAAAAGAGTTCCTAGCTACAGGGTTTTTTAATTTGTAGTGCCTGTGAACGCGCAATCGACCCCATTCAAATCGTCATCACGTAAAGGCATCCAGGGGAAGACGTAAGCAGTGTCCGTATACTCATAGCAATAACTGCGGCCTTTTAACTGACTCCAGATCAGGGGCCAACATTTCTGAAATCTGACTCCATGTCAGGGAAATTGCTGTAGAATGGGTTCTGTTCCACTTAGAGACAAAATGTCAACTCCTATAGAAACTATAGACTGTTTTCTATCCAATAATAATAATAATATGCATATTGTACGATCAAGAATTTTGTGGGAAGCCGTTTCAAAAATTACACGATTAGCATAAATAGTGACAACAGCGCCCCCATCCTCAACAGGTTAAAGTAATTGTAACGGCAGTCTAAGTCTTCCTCCTCCTTGGACGAGGAGAGGCGAGAAGGATCGGAGGACCAATGTACAGTGTGGTAAGTTTCCATGATTTAATGAACATGAAAACAATATACAATTACAAAATAACAAAACAAACTAACCGTCACTGTCCCGTGTGGCACAAACACTGACACAGGAAACAACCACCCACAAATCCCCAACACAAAACAAGCCACCTATATATGATTCTCAATCGGGGACAACGATTGACAGCTGCCTCTGATTGAGAACCATATTAGGCTGTACACAGAAACAGACAAACTAGACACACAACATAGAATGCCCACCCAGCTCACGTCCTGACCAACACTAAAACAAGCAAAACACATAAGCACTATAGTCAGGACGTGACAGTAATTTTTAAAGGCCTGATTTAGGCCCATATAGCATTTGCAAAGCCATCAACAGCTATTGTTTCAATTCAACGCAGGATTCAACTAAAACTAGACAATACAATAGGCCTAGGGTTTCAAGCTTTGGTTGATTTCACATTTATCTTCAAGTTAATCATTAATATGTTGGATTCACGTCTCCGTCTTAACCAAAAATCTAAGTTAAAGAATAGGACTAAATCAAATAGAACTTTATTTAAAGTTTGATTTGATTAGATTTAGTCCTATTCTTAACTTACATTTTGGGTTGAGAGAGAAAGACTTGAATACAACATATCAATTATTATTTGTAGACAAACTGGATATTGAATTATGTTTGGTTGTCAACACAACCAAATATCAACATTTGAAGGAGATGTATCCTCTGCTTGGATAGTTCCATCTGTGCCACTGACTTAGTTTGGCTTTAATTCCAGTTTGTCTACAAATTAATAATTGATATTAATTTAAATAAAGTTTGATTTGATTTAGTTCTGTTATTCAACTTTGATTCTTGGTTGAGATGGAGATGTAAATCCAACATATAAATTATTAATTTGTAGACAAACTGGAATTTGTTGACAACCAAACACAATTCAACATCACTTTTTTCAATACTGTAAATAGCCTGTTAACTTGTCAACGAGTTAACAAATTATATGTTGGATACACATCTCCAACTCAACCAAAAATACAATTTAAAGAATATGATTAAGCCAGGGGCTCAGATGAAACTATCCAAGCATTAGATATCCTTTAAATGTTGATATTTGGTTGCATTGTCAACCAAACACAATTCAATAATCTTTACATAATACTGTAAATAGCCTTAAGTTAAGGCTGTCTTACAAACTAATGTAACAGTATTTATTCAACCTTAAAATGAGTAACAGTGAGTAATTAAGATAGCATACAAGGGTCGCAGCTCTGTGGAGTTCTTCACAATTGCTTTAATAATCTGCGCAGACTCTTGAATAGCATTGATCACTTGCACTGTGTACTTTAAATATAATCTCAACTGCAATTCAGGTCATTTGGTTGTGCTATTAGATGAACAACAGTGATAACACATTAAATTGTATAAATACAAAATAGCTGACATTGTACTCCTATTTTAACTTTGTTGTGCTTTTAAATGGTTCAACGATTTGGTTTAGATGACAACTAAACCACAACTCTGACATTATTTTTCCATTGGAATTTGGTTGTGCTTTAGATGGTTAAAAGCATATTTAGACTATTGTAACAAGGCAAATGCCAGCATTGTAGGCCTACTGCCTCTGCCCAGAGGCCAACTATGGCAACGGCCGATAGAGCTCACTGTGCCACGTATGAGCCCTGGTTAGAGTCCCTGTTACTTTCTTCCACTACATTGGTGGCAGCGTTGGGCCCACATCTAGTTATGTGATCTAGTGGTGGGACGCATTCTGTTTTTCAACATTGTGTTGGGTGTAATTACATTGATATAACTAGTGAACAATGGATAAACAGCAATGGGTGTGACAGATATAAGTAGTTTCACTACAGGTGTGAGCAAGCTTTATATCAAAGTTGCCTGAAGCTGAATGGAAAGTGCTATGCCCTGATCAGTTATTCAGAAGAAAATCATCTGTGACTGTCTATATTACATAAGTTAATTTACTAGTGTGGACCCAAAACAAACACATTCTCGGGTTATTATAGCCGTCGGTGTTCTTTTGTGATCCACATCATATGGGTACAAAAATAAGCTAAGTGTGTTATGAAGCAAAGCACAACTATCCTTTTTGTAGGATGCAAACCAGTAATATAAATCACTGTTGATCCATCCTGTTCTGATCTAATGAGATGGATGGAGGATTTTCTACGGCCTAAAATCGAGGCCTGTCCCAGTCATGAAGGACGAAGCTAGGCCCCTCTTGGTTCTCATTGGTGAAGACTGATCTCAAGTTAGGGGTTATATGTCAGACTCTCCAAGAGTGTGCAAAGCTGTCGTCAAGGCAAAGAGTGACTACTTTGAAGAATCTAAAATCTATTTTGATTTGTTTAACACTTTTTTTGCTTACTACATGATTCCATATGTGTTATTTCATAGTTTTGATGTCTTCACTATTATGTAGAAAATAGTCAAAATAAAGAAAACCCCTGAATGAGTAGGTGTGTCCAAACCTTTCACTGGTACTGTATTTGCACGAATTGAGTGTGAAATTGTGTTGCCACCAAAGATAGACTGCCTGAGGCTCGTTCTGCAGTATCAGGGCTATGATAAAACATGACCACGGGGTAATAAAACACCCAAATGTCCTGGTAAAAATGGCAAAGATCTCAGTATGGTTAATGTTAGGATGCATCTTGATGACACTTGCTTCACTACCAACTATATTCCCCTTTGTAGTTCTAATCTGGTTAAGACGACTTGTATTCATTTATTTCACATGGTGTTGAACATTGGAAGGCTTGCACTATGATGTGTTAACATGAAATGAGCTGGAAGTGGCATTTCTCTTCTTGCGGCAACCTTAGTCTTGTTCTGTCACTGTCTAAGTGTTGCTGCATCTTTATGTGAGTTTGACTGGTACTGTTAAATAAACTGTCTCTATAGAAAAACTGTGAGAAAACATGATATTACTAGGGAATTTTTTTCTTTCAACATACAAATGACGAAAGGAGTTTGACAGCTAGGGAAAACAGCACCTGCTCTGAACTTTTCAAAAAGTGCTGGAGTATTAATCCATATACGGTAAATAGCATCCCACAGGATGCGCATTCTGTGCATGTATCAAATGGTGCAGAGCTCAGGTACAGATCAAAATCTACCTGTGCTGGGGAAACAGAAATAAAACTGACAAAGTGGCGGCTTCAGAATATGACTTCGCACCTATTGCAGTAGTTCAGCAAATAACTATATTGAGAGAGGCCTTCCTTTCAAGAGATGGGAAAAGGTCCGTGGAAAGGTCCTTAGAAATGATAAGATATTCTCTTCTGGGCTATTTTTGTTGTTGTTGATGGAACATAGTGATTATCATCTGACATTGAGGGTTTATTCTTACAAACGTAGAAAGGCAAAGAGTCTGGAAAATATGTAATTTCAGCTCTTGCCACTACCTCTAACTGCCAGCAGCCTCTCTCAAGTAAAGCCACCATGAACAGAAAGAGGCATGAAATTACTCTCCCAAATCAACACCTTTCTAGTTCACTCATTGGAGATACAGACAGAAGATATCACAATGTTTGGCTTTGTGATATCCTAAAAATCATAAAACATCCCAAACATTCCCCCATGCTAAGGAGCTGGACTATACCACCACTAATATCTACCTAGCCACTCCGACCTCTCATACAGACCCATGTCTGTACCAGAAGCAGGGTAGGCCAGGGGCACAGTGAAGGGGTTTGACTGGAGCTCAGTACTCTCTTGACATCAGGTCATATTTCCACTCTGCCTCCCTCCACTGGGCTCTGGGTGGTTTTCTCACCCTGCCAGATGTTAGCTGCAGCTTCAGCCAGCAAGTCAACCAAGGTAAAAGTAAGTAGACACTCCAATGCATAATTCAGGATTTTCCCTGTAGGGGAGAGTGGGGTAAGATGAGCCATTTTTTACATTCAGCATCACTACCTCAAGGAAAATATAGTATTATTTCTGACAAAGATATCTACATATATTTCAGGATTTTGTGTATCCATGGAAATAATCAGAATGTATGTAAACATAACAGTTTTGAAAATGTCTCTTGTCTAAAAAAAAGTGGTCTCAGCACAACTTACCCCGGGTATGGAGTAAGATGAGGATGGGGCAGGATAAGTTGAAGTGGTGCTGGTAGGTCAAAGTTTAATTCATGGAATGGGGGTGTGGTATATTGTATTTCTTAAATGTCTGCCTACATTCAGATATACAGTTGATATCGAAAGTTTACATGCACTAAGGTTGGAGTCATTAAAACTCATTTTTCAACCACTTCACAAATTTCTTGTTAACAAACTACAGTTTTGACAAGTCGGTTAGGACATCTACTTTGTGCATGACACAAGTAATTTTTCCAACAATTGTTTACAGACAGATTATTTCACTTATAATTCACTATATCACAATTCCAGTGGGTCAGAAGTTTACATACACTAAGTTGACTGTGCCTTTAAACAGCTTGGAAAATTCCAGAAAATGATGTCATGACTTTAGAAGCGTCTGATAGGCTAATTGACATAATTTGAGTCAATTGGAGGTGTACCGGTGGATGTATTTCAAAGCCTACATTCAAACTCAGTGCCTCTTTGCTTGACATCATGGGAAAATCAAAAGAAATCAGCTAAGACCTCAGAAAAAAAATTGTAGATCTCCACAAGTCTGGTTCATCCTTGGGAGCAATTTCCAAATACCTGAGGGTGCCACGTTCATCTGTACAAACAATAGTACGCAAGTATAAACACCATGGGACCACGGAGCCATCATACCGCTCAGGAAGGAGACGCGTTCTGTCTCCTAGAGATTAATGTACTTTGGTGTGAAAAGTGGAAATCATTCCCAGAACAACAGCAAAGGACCGTGTGAAGATGCTGGAGGAAACAGGTACAAAAGTATCTATATCCACAGTAAAACGAGTCCTATATTGACATAACCTGATAGGCCGCTCAGCAAGGAAGAAGCCACTGCTCCAAAACCCCCATAAAAAAGCCAGACTACGGTTTGCAACTGCACATGGGGACAAAGATCGTACGTTTTAGAGAAATGTCCTCTGGTCTGATGAAACGAAAATAGAACTGTTTGGCCATAATGACCATCGTTATGTTTGGAGGAAAAAGGGGGACGCTTGCAAGCTGAAGAACACCATCCCAACCGTGAAGCACGGGGGAGGCAGCATCATGTTGTGGGGGTGCTTTGCTGCAGGAGGGACTGGTGCATTTCACAAAATAGATGGCATCATGAGGCAGAAAAATTATGTGGATATATTGAAGCAACATCTCAAGACATCAGTCAGCAAGTTAAAGCTTGGTCACAAATGGGTCTTCCAAATGGACAATGACCCCAAGCATACTTCCGAAATTGTGGCAAAATTGCTGAAGGACAACAAAGTCAAGGTATTGGAGTGGCCATCACAAAACTCTGACCTCAATCCCATAGAAAATTTGTGGGCAGAAAACCTGATTCAGTTACACCAGCTCTGTCAGGAGGAATGGGTCAAAATTCACCCAACTGGGAAGCTTGTGGAAGGCTACCTGAAACATTTGACCCAAGTTAAACAATTTAAAGGCAATGCTACCAAATACTAATTGAGTATATGTAAACTTCTGACCCACTGGGAATGTGGTGAAAGAAATGAAAGCTGAAATAAATCATTCTCTCTACTATTATTCTGACATTTCACATTCTTAAAATAAAGTGGTGATCCTAACTGACCTAAGACAGGGAATTTTTACTTGGATTAAATGTCAGGAATTGTGAAAAACTGAGTGTAAATGTATTTGGCTAAGGTGTATGTAAACTTCCGACTTCAACTGTAGATATCTCTATTCAATATCACTTACGCTTCCATTTCTTGACCAGTTGTCTGGGACAGTGATGTTGTTTCGATGTGGCAATTCGTAGGAAAGTTCTCTGCATTTGAGGCTGCTAAGCCCAGGAAACTGGTCTGTGAGATTCTTGATATGTTTAGCAAGTTCAGACTCCATGTCATCAGATAGGACCTTGTGTGTCTCTGCTACTCTATCACAGCCTCTGTTTCACACAGGAATATGTTATTTTTTTGTCAGTGTCAGAGCTAGGTTTCTTTCCAATAGGCAACTGATTGTCAAGGAATATTCTAAAAACCTGCATAAAGAAAATATGCACATTTTCCCACAAGTTGTCTGTTTTCAGAAACGGATTTGTTGCAGATAAAGATTGGTGTGTGTGATGACTTACATTTTCATGTAACAAATAAATATCTAATGTTTAATGTGTTTCCATCACATTTTCAAGTACCGATAGTTTTGTCACCTACAATGTTGTGTTAAATAGCAAATGTGCATACTCTGGTCTTGGCACGTGTGCTCTAGCCAACAACTCGCAGATACAGTGCAGTGCTGGTAGGCTGTGCTGGTAGGCTGTGCTGGTAGGCTGTGCTGGTAGGCTAGTCTATATGAGATTATTATGGATAAGAGCGAGAATATTTTTATTTGTCAAACAGCAGTCAAGCGTCGATCATCATGTCACCAGAATAAGACCCTCAATATTTACTGGAAAGGAGCATCAAGCTCATCACTGTGCACTTTCACCACCCTGTGAAGTTCAGCACTTATTTCATCTGTAGCCTAATAAACTGCATGGTTTCCTGAGTCTTAGTGGGAGTACCACACACCATAGCATCATGTGACTTCAAGTTAAAAAAAAATATATATATATACTGTATATATATATTTTCACCTTTATTTAAAAACTTCTTGTTAATAGGGGGGCGCTGTTTTCACTTTGGAAAAAATCGTGCCCAATTTAAACGGCATCGTACTCTGTTCTAGATCATACAATATGCATATTATTATTACTATTGGATAGAAAACACTCTGAAGTTTCTAAAACTGTTTGAATTATATCTGTGAGTAAAACAGAACTCATTTGGCAGCAAACTTCCATACAGGAAGTGAAAAATCTGAAAACGAGGCTCTGTTTCAGGGCCTGCCTATTCAACTGGCTTTTATTTATCGATATGTATGCACTTCATACGCCTTCCACTAGATGTCAACAGGCAGTGGAAGGTGGAATGGGATGTCTAGCTTGATCTGAGGCCGAACAAGAGCTTTTGGAGTGACAGGTCCGGTATTTTCTTTGTCTTCGACGGCGTGCGAGGGACCTCGACATTGTCTTCTGAAAAGCGTTCGGTATACACGGTCGAATATCTCCGGCTCTGATTTTATTTGATACATATGATAATAACATCATAAAGTAGGTTTTTTCAACCGAGTTTTATCAGTTTATTCAACGTTTATTGGGACTTTTGGAGTTTTCCGTTCTTTGCGCCAAGAGAGGATGGGAATTTTAGCAACCTTGGCTAGCATTGTGGCGTGAATTCGACAGAAGAAATGGACATTCTAAAACCAAACAACGATTTATTCTGGAAATAGGACTCCTTGTACAACATTCTGATGGAAGCTCAGCAAAAGTAAGACAACATTTATGATGTTATTTCGTATTTCTGTGTAATATGTTGATGCCTATTCACCGCCGTGTTGGTGAGCGCTGTCTCACAATAACCCAAGCTGTATGTTGTGGTAAAGTTATTTTTTTAAATCTAACACAGCGGTTGCATTAAGAACCAGTGAATCTTTCATTTGCCATACAACAAGTATTTTTATGTAAAGTTTATGATGAGTTCTTTGGTCAGATTAGGTGAGTGTCCAAAATATCTCCGGACATTCTGGGGAAATGTTGTTACGTATTCACAATGTATAACCACGATTTGCAGCTCTAAATATGCACATTTTCTAACAAAACATAAATGTATTGTATAACAAGATGTTATAAGACTGTCATCTGATGAAGTTGTCCAAAGGTTAGTGATTAATTTTATATATATTGCTGGTTTTTGCGAAAGCTACCTTTGCGGTGAATAAATGCGTTTGTGTGTTTGGCTATTGTGGTAAGCTAATATTGTGTTTTCGCTGTAAAACACTTAAAAAATCGGAAATATTGGCTGGATTCACAAGATGTTTATCTTTCGTGTATTTTTGTTTATCTTTCATGTATCCAGTACACCATGTATTTTTCATAAATGTTTTATGATGAGTATTTAGGTATTTCACGTTGCTCTCTGTAATTATTCTGGCTGCTTTGGTGCTATTTTTGATGGTGGCTGCAATGTAAAACTATGATTTATACCTCAAATATGCACATTTTCGAAACAAAACATAAATGTATTGTATAACATGTTATAAGACTGTCATCTGATGAAGTTGTTTCTTGGTTAGTAACTAATTACATCTCTATTTTGTGAAAGCTACCTATGCGGTGGAAATATGCGGTTGTGTGTTTGGCTATTGTGGTTAGCTAATAGAAATACATATTGTGTTTTCGCTGTAAAACATTTTAAAAATCGGAAATGATGGCTGGATTCACAAGATGTTTATCTTTCATTTGCTGTATTGGACTTGTGATTTCATGAAAATTATATTATATGATATCCCTGTCTCGTTAGGCTAGGCTATGCTCGTCAGCTTTTTTGATGAGGAGGATCCCGGATCCGGGAGGGTGATGAAGTAGAGGTTTAACCAGGTAGGCCAGTTGAGAACAAGTTCAAATATTTTGACTATGTTAGCCCACACAGCTACACGGATGCACTTTCTAAATATTTGGTAAAATTATACAGTTTGTGTATGGTTTCCTAGAAACAAAGGGTGGCTCAACTTACCCCTACCCCTACAGTTTTGTTTTCACTCCGTTTCAACACTCTAGCTTAAATTTTTCAACACAGTCATGTCTTATTTATGGTGTTGAGGATGACGTCACTCTAGCCGTGTTCTGTGTGGGCTGAACTCACTAGACTGTGTTTCTTTCCAAAAAGTTATCCCCCATTGACTCCCCTCCGCGGATCTATGATGACTGGGTGGTTGTAAGCAATAGCTAGTTATGTTTTCTTCACCTCTCCAGTCCTCTGTAAAATCTGTGAAGGGAGGGACCGGACCCTAAATCTCCCATGGATATGATCCATCATGTTGCTATGCACATTTATAGTGCTTTCAGGCCAGAGAAAGGTCATTCCATCTGGGACAGAGCTTTCAGTTGTGAGACAAGTAATACCCCACCACATGTTTTCTTTGGAGATGACAGCATCCAAACATAACAAGCTGTTTAAGTAATGCTAATTCAAGCTAGAACTATTTGAGAATGTTTGAAGCATCCTTTATTATCTGTGTTCGTCATAGCATTCCTCCATTTTAGGAAGCACCTTTTCTGTTGTGTCATCCAGTCAAGCTATTTCTGATGGCCTGTCAAGCATTCCCCATGTGATATGGCACAGTGTGGAGATGTGTGGTCTGTCTGTCAGTTTCACTAACTTCTGTTGCTCCTTGAAGTCTGTTTCAAGGCAGATACTTCTTAATGTAGGAAAAGTTGGCTAAGCACAGAGTGTACACTTGGCTTGTCACATGGAGATGAGAGTTTCTGAGTGCCTCTGTCTATGGCACTGACAAGAGACAGGCTTTCATGAGAACACAGACGTGGAAGAACAGGATAGAGCTTTGTCAGAATAAAGACCACCATTTTAGGAAGTGACTGGAGGCTCATACAGAGGCTGCTGTGTGTGACTGTCTTTCTCTTAGAATTGTTAGAACATGCCGGTATCAGAGAACCTAACTTCATATTCAGTTTTTCATGTTTTGCGAAAATCTTTGCTTTTCTTCTTTTGAAATATATAGCTCTGTGACGATGCAATCACACAAACAGAGAGAGAGAAAGAGAAAGAACAACATTGATATCAAACAACCCCACTAGCACAATATGTTGCCACTGTGTTGTCCTGTGTTGCTCAGGAAAACATATGTTGCCATTATCCACCCAGCATCTGTGCCCCTAATGGAATGATTCACCAACATTATACATTTTTTTATACAGCCCTGTGAAATCAATTACAGACCCAGAGGAGGTTTTCCTCCAGGCCCTGCCTTGCCCACTGGTGGTTCAGTCCCATGATGGTCATACTCGAGAGGGAACAAGTCGGCACTAAGACCAAGCACCCAGCATCCAGGCAGGCCCATGGTTTTGTTTATCAATGAATACGTCAAATCGCTGTCAGATTCAATTCCATCCCAGCTCTGAGACGAGGTGCCACAGTATGAACAGACTCTCCCACTGGGCACAGACTTCAATTCAATCTCTATTCCATGTTGGTTCAATGCAATTTCATTGAAATGACGTGGACACAATGTTGATTCAACCAGTGTGTTCCCAGTGGGCTGTAAGGAGGACCCTAGGGATCTTAATTAATGTGCAAATACAGCATACAGTAGACACTGTTGTTTTGATATGAATGGAGTATTGTTAAGCAGATCAAACAAGAGAAAGGTTTGGAGCTGGTGTTGTAGGAATAGAGGAGCTCCATTGTTAGAATGTGGCCCCAGGGTTGTTTACATGTGGAGACGAGCTGGGAGCTGTAGATTCCTCTGTATTGCTCCTCTCTCTCTCCCATCTGAATGGGGGATGCTGAGGGATGTTGTGTTCTGTGCCTCTCTGACCCTGATGTTCTCATACAGTATAATCATCACTGGTCATCATGCTAAGGACATTGGTTTAAACCCAGAGAGCAGTCATGCAGCGCGATGTAGCTCTTGGCTTTCCTTACCCTTGGTAGAAACCTCTGATTGAATCCTACAGCATGAACAGTAGTCACTGGAAAACCTCACTATTCAGTTTGTGGTGTTTCTGTAAGTGATTTTGGACCCCAAGCAGTGTCCTTGAACTACAGAGTAATTACATTTCCCCTTGCCATCAGTCTTCCCCGTTAAACCAACATGCTCCTGTGAAAGTGTGCAATTCATTCTACACAAACACAAACTATCCTTTGTAACCTGAAGGTCCCCCTATAAATGAAACATGAATAGCAACATGAATGTCATGTTAGAATACCGATGCATTGCTTAGAGACGACCACACAGACATACAGAGTTCAATATCTCTCTGGTATTGAAGAGCAGTGAGATACTGATGGTTTACTAAAATAGTGGGTTTGTTGCTCTCTACTCTGTTAAGTCAGGGTTAAGAAGAGCGATATGGAAGGTTGATAGAACCATGAGGTTTGGGACTCTGAGAATAACCTGTTGATTTCCATAGTGGAGTACAGGTGCCCACAGGGCAACCCAATCTCATCAGTCACCCTTACAGTGCCATCCATCTTGCTTTTGACAAACACTGTTACCTTTTGCTTTCTTCATTAGCCAAACATATGGATTATGGAAATGTACCCATTGTAGGGCTGAACAAGTTGATTCATATGTATGAATCGGCAGTGTGTAAACACACAGATGCTCAACATTAACCTCACCACCCGTTCAGCCATCTGGTTCTGTGTTTGTGGTGAAAAGGAAACTGTCAAAAAGCTAAAAACATTAGCATATGTTTCATGTCTGGAGTACAGAATGCTGCTTTGTTCCTGTAACTAATTGCACTTTTGTTCCTGTAACTAATTGCACTGGAGGCCATTTTATCCAGAGTTTACATTGAAACTAGGGCTGAACAAGAATAGGGAAACAAAGCAACAGATATCAGTGGCCTTTAATGTTTAGTACTGGCATACATTACTTAATCTGTTGTACTTGTGTAACAGTTTAACTTTAGTCTGGTTCCCCTTGCAGAGCAAGGGGAACCACTACTTCAAGGTCTCAAAGTGAGTGACGTCACCGATTGAAACGCTATTAGCGTGCACCACCGCAAACTAGCTAGCCATTTCACATCGGTTACACTCACCTCCCTTTCGACCTCCCCCTTTTCCACAGCAACCAGTGATCCGGGTCAACAGCATCAATGTAACAGTTTAACTTTAGTTCTCTCCTCGCCCCGACCCGGGCGCGAACCAGGGACCCTCTGCACACATCAACAACAGTCACCCACAAAGCATCGTTACCCATCGCTCCACAAAAGCCACGGCCCTTGCAGAGCAAGGGGAACCACTACTTCAAGGTCTAAAAAGCGAGTGACGTCACCGATTGAAACGCTATTAGCACGCACCACCGCTAACTAGCTAGCCATTTCACATCGGTTACACTTGCAATATCTGAGATCCATACACATCATATATACAGTATCTACAATATACTGTATATGCAAATATCACATTATTGGTACAATCGGAATGTATCTGAATCTGAATCAAATTTGAATGAATGCAGAACTAGAGAGAGAAGAATCAGATGCAATACTCTAAATGCGAGAGATTAAAAGGGAGTACCATTAATTTCAGGCGTAGAGAGAGAGATTCACGTACAGTATGTACAAATTGCCACGGGAGATATAGAAATGATTAAGGCTCTAAGAACACTTGACTTCCTCGTTTATCATGTTGCTTAAAAAAGAAGAAGACATTTTGAAAGCACTTCATGCTTTGTATACGCAATTCATTTTTTGTATCTGCACATTTTGTGACAGCACACTGATGGCACCGCTGTGCATTCAGAAAAACGCTACCAGAGTGAGCAGTGAATGTCATTTGATGATTGAATTATGACTGAATGGCAGAAATAAGAGGCAGGCCTTATCTTCATTTGGGGGCGAGGCGGGGGGGGGGGGAAGGGTGCAGACTTACTGAATTGTACAAATGAGGCATTGATACATTCACTATCGTTTTTACTTAATTCAAATGGCGCTTAAACATTCGGAGCACAGGAGATAATGCAAACTTGCATACATTTTTAATGGACTGACAGCATTTGGATCAGAGGGAATTAATTCATCGCTTTGTCGCAGGCCCAATATCTCCTTTTACTCAGCCGTTACAAGGAGAGTTAGTGACTTTGACGAATGGGGAATGAGAAGGGAGATAGCCTGCATATTTACTGGGAGGCAGGCAGGCAGGCAGGAAGAGACCGGCTGGGGATGACACAGACTGCCTGTCACTGTGGTTAGGCGAGAGAATAGACATGGAATCAGTTGGAGAGGAAGCTGTATGCTAGAATGGAGAAAGCTGATAAAATGGTGGAGGATTGGAATACTCATTTTCTAAACAGTTTCTCAGCATTGAATCAGATACAGCATTACAGGTGCGTCAATAAACAAATGTTTTTATTTCACTTCTATTTACAGAATCAAATTTAAACTTGGAAAACCAACATTCAAAAAATGGCTCTGAATTCCAGCATTACAGTTTCACTGTACAGAAGGGGTTATTAACATTTATATTGAAAAACGAAACCTTTTATTAAGCAAATGGCAAATTACATTTGGTTAGGCCTGTCTGCAAAACCCTAGATTATTAGGACGTCATGGAACTCATTTCAGAAAGTCAATATAAATGATCTGAAGAAAATGTACAAGTTTTGCCATCCCCTAAGCAGTTACCCCACTGAGAGAGTAGTTGAATTCCACATCATCATAGCGAGGTACTATATGTGTCATAAATGATTGAGGTCTTCATTAAATACAGATCTTCTCCTTCATCCATGGGGATGGATGTTCAGTTGTTTCCTGCTTTAGGGAACACAAGATTCCAACAAACACGACTCAGCAGACAGAGAATGTACACTTCATATCCCTGGTGTGAATTTCGCTCCAGGCGCTCTTCTCACCTCAAGATTGATCGAGCCTCCTTCAGTCTGTTTACATCCACTTCCCCTCAACACAACTTTCCCTGCCTGTTAGGAAACAATAGGAGGTTTTTACAAAGATTACTTTTGCAAAGATAACTCCCTAGACTATGGTTATGATATCCTGTCATGCTCTTCTCTATTGAACCAAAGCACTTTAGGTGAATCTCATCATTTTAATCGGTTTAATTTTCTTCTTTCCTGTTTGACGCTAGTCTTGTGTGAAGAGGTAAGTGAGCTAAGTGGTTTATGACATCCCTCCCTCCTCGACATACACATTAAATAGTTATGAGAAGTCTGGGGTGCCTATGGATTGGATTATTTAGCTTTAGGCTTGTGATGTTAGTAGATGACAGTTGAATATCTGTTTGCTGCAGTATTTGCTTCAAACTAATAATGATCCATGTTTATGTTGACACCAATCTTATTTTTGATTAGTCTTCTTGAATGAGGATTAAATGAAGCAGAACTGAATCAATATTAAAAGTGATGCTTTTCATCTGATTTAAAGTCTGTCATTTACTATATCTATATCTATCATTTCTCAAGTTCACGAGGTCATGCCATGCATTGTCCTCATTCAATATAAGTTGTGTGGTACAGTATATTCCTTGATGACTACTGTACCACACTTATGAACAACCTAGTTAATTCTATCTTAGACACATTCAGTTCACTGATTATATGAAATAACGGGATGTTAGTTGAAGTGGCAGGCTCTCATAGTGGTTGCTGTATTTTTCACCTCATTAGCCCAAAAGACATAGACCTTCAAATATTCCTTGAGGATGGCGACAAGTTATGCCAGGCGTGATGCAGAATTAAGCCAGCGTGAAATCTATCCATCACACAGTGGTGTTTACTATGAAGTGATTCAATCACATAGGAAATTAAGTACAATAAATACATCCTTAATACAGTAATGGGTCACTGCCAACTTCCTTTCAATGTTGAGAGAAACTGACAGGAGAAAGAGTTCAAATGATTATATTACATTGAAAGAAAATCCTCCTATTTGTGATAGTGTGACTCCAGATGTAAAATCTGATTGCTTTACCCCAGGAAGGGTCAAGAGCTATTGGGTTATTGTCATCATGGTGGTCCATGGCTCTAGTTGTGCTGTGGAGGGATTCTGGTAGAGCACAGGGTGAGGGAGAGGAATAATAGCAGCCATGTCACAGGACCTGATAGGGTGTTATTAGCTGCTACAGAGACCTTTAATGCTTTTAATAGAGTTCAATAATTATCCTACGACAGCCTAAAATCCCCCTCCAATCCAAATGTCATTGACACAGCGGGTCAAAGAGCAGCCATTTGTGAGCTCATGAGGGGAGAAATCTATATAGAAAAGTTTTTGGTAGGCTTTACTGCCTTATATGAATATCAAATAATTCTTATAAGCAGGAATATTAATCATAATATTTCCCTAGTGACCATTTTAATAGGGGGGCGCTGTTTTCACTTTGTAAAAATTAGTTCCCAAATTAAACTGCCTCGTACTCAATTCTTGCTCGTACAAAATGCATATTATTATTACTATTGGATAGAAAACACTCTCTAGTTTCTAAAACCGTTTGAATTATATCTGTGAGTAAACAGAACTCAAGTTGCAGCAAACTTCCTGTCAGGAAGTGAGAAATCTGAAATCGGGCACTCTGTTCCAGGGTCAGTTTATTAATTTGCATGTAATCTATGAGTCGACATGCACTGCATACGATTTCCCCTAGATGTCAGTAAGCAGTGAGAATTGGAATGGGGTTGCTAGGTAGATCTGAGGCCGTATAAAGGCTTTTGGAACTGGGGGTGCACTCTTTTCAACGTTCGTCATGACGCAAGACAGACCTCAGGAATGCATTCTGAAAAGCTCTCGTTATAGGAGTTAGATTTATCCGGCTCTGATTTTATTCGATATAGGTGTTAAAAACATCATAATGTAGTTAATTTAAACCGAGTTATATCAGTTTATATCAGTATATTGCGATTTTCGGTATTTTGTTTGTGCTGCGTTATGGTGAGTTGGACACGTTTTCACCACATGGCTAATGTTAGCTGCTAATTCCAAAGTTGAAGACGACAATCTACAACCGAGCAACGATTATTTTGGACAAAGGACAACTTGCACAAGATTTTGATGGAAGCTCATCAAATAGTAAGAACTATTTATGATGTTAATTCGTTGTTCGGTTGAAAAATGTCAAACTATTATTCCGCCATTAATTTCGGTGCGGTCTCGTTTTAACGCACCTGTATGTCGTAGTAACGTTAATTTAAAAAATCTAACACAGCGGTTGCATTAAGAACTAATGTATCTTTCATTTGCTGTCCAACCTGTATTTTTTTAGTCAAGTTTATGATTAGTTATTAATTAGATTAGGTGCCTCTCCCAAGATTGCTCCCGACATTTTGTTTGCATTTTGGCTACTATTCATATTGTATAACCACGATTTGTGCCGCTAAATATGCACATTTTCGAACAAACCATATATGTATTGTGTAATTTGATGTTATAGGACTGTCATCTGAAGAAGTTTGAGAAGGTTAGTGAAAAAATGTATATCTTTTGCTAGTTTATTTGTTATCGCTACTGTTGGCTTGAATCAATGCTGTTGTGTGGTTGGCTATTGTAGTAAGCTAATATAATGCTATATTGTGTTTTCGCTGTAAAACACTTAAAAAATCTGAAATATTGGCTGGATTCACAAGATCTTTGTCTTTCATTTGCTGTACACTGTGTATTTTTTTATGATGAGTATTTAGGTAATTCACGTTGGTCTCTGTAGTTATTCTAGTTGCTTTGGTGAGAGTTGTGATGGTGGCTGCAATGTAAAACTATGATTTATACCTGAAATATGCACATTTTTCGAAAAAAAACATATGCTATACAATAAATATGTTATCAGACTGTCATCTGATGAAGTTGTTTCTTGGTTAGTGACTATTTATATCTTTATTTGGTCGAATTTGTGATAGCTACCTATGCAGAAAAAAAATGGTGGGGAAAAAAAGTTGTGTCTTTTGCTATCGTGGTTAGCTAATAGAAATACATATTGTGTCTTCCCTGTAAAACATTTTAAAAATCAGAAATGATGGCTGGATTCACAAGATGTGTATCTTTCATCTGGTGTCTTGGACTTGTGATTTCATGATATTTAGATGCTAGTATTTACTTGTGGCGCTATGCTAGGCTATGCTAGTCAGCTTTTTTTACTGATGAGGGTGCTCCCGGATCCGGGATTGGGACCAATTAGAATTAACAACTAAGACCTATTTTTCTCTTGTTGAATTCTATTATTCTCTCCAGCCTTCATGTCTAAGTGAGAGGGTATCAGTTCCCTATTGATTCAGTTGTAACAATATACCACTGTCTGAACAGAGTGAACCTTATGTTGGATGAAGCCTTCATTAAATAAAATAATAATAATGCAACTGTCAAGCCCTGACCTTAGAGAGCCTTTTTATGTCTCTAGTTGGTTTGGTCAGGGTGTGATTTGGGGTGGGCATTCTATGTTTTGTTTTCTATGTTTCTTTATTTCTATGTTTTGGCCGGGTATGGTTCTCAATCAGGGACAGCTGTCTATCGTTGTCTCTGATTGGGAATCATACTTAGGTAGCCCTTTCCCCCCCCTCCTTTCAGTGTGGGCAGTTAACTTTGTATGTGGCACTATAGCCCTGTATGCTTCACGGTTGTTTTTTTCGTTTGTTGTTTTGTTGGAGACATTTTAAATAAAAAGGAAGATGTACGCTCACTACGCTGCACTTTGGCCCACTCCTTCCGACGACGGCCGTGACAGCAACTCCTTTGTAAATGTTGATGAAAATACAAAAGAAGAGCTGTGGCCCCGCCTTGTCTGTGTATCTGAATTCAATAAAGACACTGCTAATTTCCCTCTGGAAAAAACACTGCTCAAAGGCTATAAAATGAAAAAGAACTGTTCTCCATTGTCATTCGCATATCTGCAAATCCACAAAATTAGGGTTTGTCTTAGTTTCACCACTCTCTTATCTTTTCCCCCTAGATCTCCCCAAAGCCAGATGCCAAAGAAGAGAAAACGGAAAAATCACACATTGTCAGAGACACTAGAGAGTGTGTTATTCAGGATGGCTATGAGTAAGAAACTAGATCTTGTCATCTTGCACAAGCACATAAATCAATCTCTCACCAATCATATACGTTGGGCCGTGACGGGTCAATCAAACAGGAAGCAAATACCTGCGCGTTGCTGAGGGCTGTAAATGAGCATACGAGAGCTGGAGAGAGAGTAAAGCTCAACGACACATGTCCTAAGAGTATACAGTCAGAGTGACCAAGGTCAGCCTGACAGCTACTGTAGAGGAAGCACTCTGCTTCCAACCTCCACCTCTGATTTAGATCTGAAGATGGGAACGAGTCTCCATTTTACATGTCATTTCTGCCGGCATTTCCTCTTACTGACTCAACAATCACCACCACTGTATTGCACACGCTGATGGCGTCTGGCGCAGACCAATGTCTCTCTGTTCGTGTGTGAAGAGACGGTTTCTGTGGAAAATTGGAGGGAAGACACTTTCACACCTCAGAGTGAGAGGAATTCTGTAACAGAGTGGATTCATAACCCCAAACAACTCTGGGAACTGAAAAGAGAGTACATTATGTTAAATGGCAAGATTTATACAATGCATTTATACTTGTACTTTGGGGAGGAAACTGGCAACCACAACAGAGTGTAAATCTAGATCTAATGAATTGCTTTCATAAAGGACTATTTTCTTCCCAGTTCAGTAATCTCATTGTACTTTATGAAACATTTTCCTCCAGAGATCTGCACAAGGGAAGGTAACCAGGTAATATATATTTTGGTTTCCAGCCGACTGATTTCTAAGTTACTCTTCATTCAGTGGGGAGACAGACTGTAGAAGATAAAGATGCAAGACTGAACGGAAAAGAAAATGAAATGTGCCTAACCCTCTCCCTCCCAAACAACTTTGTCCTTTGAGTATTGACACTGATATCAGTCCAGTGTCTCCAATACAAGAGGATACAAAAGGACTCATCTTCTCAGCCCTGTAATGGATAGAAACATTATATTAACATGGCTCCCTCAATTAGGAAGAGTGCTGGGGCTCCTATGGTGTCTTTAATAACGCACTGCTTAGCAGAAATAGAAAACAATGTTCCTTTTGCTTCACCACTGCTTAGCAGAGACAGAAAACAATGTTCCTTTTGCTTCACCACTGCTTAGCAGAAATAGAAAACAATGTTCCTTTGCTTCACCACTGCTTAGCAAAGACAGAAAACAATGTTCCTTTTGCTTCACCACTGCTTAGCAGAAATAGAAAACAATGTTCCTTTTGCTTTACCACTGCTTAGCAGAGACAGAAAACAATGTTCCTTTTGCTTCACCACTGCTTAGCAGAAATAGAAAACAATGTTCCTTTTGCTTCACCACTGCTTAGCAGAGACAGAAAACAATGTTCCTTTTGCTTCACCACTGCTTAGCAGAAATAGAAAACAATGTTCGTTTTGCTTCAACACTGCTTAGCAGAAATAGAAAACAATGTTCCTTTGCTTCACCACTGCTTAGCAGAAATAGAAAACAATGTTCCTTTGCTTCACCACTGCTTAGCAGAGACAGAAAACAATGTTCCTTTTGCTTCACCACTGCTTAGCAGAAACAGAAAACAATGTTCCTTTTGCTTCACCACTGCTTAGCAGAGACAGAAAACAATGTTCCTTTTGCTTCACTACTGCTTAGCAGAGACAGAAAACAATGTTCCTTTTGCTTCACCACTGCTTAGCAGAGACAGAAAACAATGTTCCTTTTGCTTCACCACTGCTTAGCAGAGACAGAAAACAATGTTCCTTTTGCTTCACCACTGCTTAGCAGAGACAGAAAACAATGTTCCTTTTGCTTCACTACTGCTTAGCAGAGACAGAAAACAATGTTCCTTTTGCTTCACTACTGCTTAGCAGAGACAGAAAACAATGTTCCTTTTGCTTCACCACTGCTTAGCAGAGACAGAAAACAATGTTCCTTTTGCTTCACCACTGCTTAGCAGAAATAGAAAACAATGTTCCTTTGCTTCACCACTGCTTAGCAGAAATAGAAAACAATGTTCCTTTGCTTCACCACTGCTTCTAGGATTCTCAATGGGAGATGCTGTGTAAGTTTATATAAAAACTGAGTCCCCTTTTCTGCCATACAGGTATGGAGCCCCACTGAGACCTGTGCCTAGTGAGCCATAATGGCTATGGCCGAGCCATTACATCATTTTTGCTGCTACAGTGACGGACCAGATACACTGAATCAGCGTTACAAGATATTATGCGACTGTAGGTTTCCCAGAGATGTCAACACAGTAAGTGTTCGATTAACAATGAGTATGTGTGTCACGACTTCCGCCAAAGTTGGTCCCTCTCCTTGTTCGTTCGGAGGTCGAAGTCACCGACCTTCTAGCCATCGCTGATCCACTTTTCATTTTCCATTGGTTTTGTCTTGTCTTCCATCACACCTGGTTTCAATCCCATCAATTACATGTTGTGTATTTAACCCTCTGATCTCCCCCATGTCCTTGTCGGTGATTGTTTCTTGTAGTGCTTATGCACGGTATGCTGGTATTTACCGGGTTTTGTTTGACCCATTTATTTGTATTGTTCTGTTGACGGTAGTTTATGTTTATTAAACGACACCGTTGTAAATCAGTTTTTGCTCTCCTGCGCCTGACTTCTCTGTCGCCAGTACGCACCTCACTACAATGTGTCCTCTGCTTTGTCCTGTAAACTCGCATAGACCTTAAAACATCCTTTTGTTTATCCCCCAAAAGTGTCCATCATGATTGTGTGTGAGAGAAGGTGCAGAGTGAGCCTTGGGGCCAATTTGGAGCACGTGAAGCATCTTCATTGAAATGCCTGGTTCTCTTATAAAGGGGTTCTCTGCTGGAGCCAGTTAAGTGTGACCGAATTTAATCAGAGCTCATGACTCTATCCTAGAGCAACCCGAGTTCCATTAAAACCATTATTTATACCAAATAGGGTCTAAATGTTTCAGCGTTTGCACGTTTCCTCAACATAATCGCAGACTTTAATTAAAAGCTGAGATTCTGCATCAACGAACACACTCTGCTGTTGAAAAGCCATTTACAAAATCCTAATGGAATTCATTATTTTCTCCATTTGCAAACTCCTCGCACAGGAGCTGAGCAACTTAGCATGAACAGTTGATCTCCTTCTTGGTCTGTCTGACAGCTGGCTTCTGTCTCCATGTGAGCTGATATAGAAACAGCCTGCGTTGCATACAGGCAGGGCCAGTAACGCAGACAGCCTAGCCCTGTTCTCAAAAAATGTTCCCCCTAGAAATGGGATGGAAGGAAGAAGATATCCCAATTAGAATACAGAAGCCGTCTCAGGAGACTGTCAGGGGCCTGAGTGAGTGTGTTGCGACTTTGTGATTATGTCCTGCATGCTTTCAAATGTAGGCTTCCTCAAAGTCAGGGGTTTAAAGAAGATGGTTTATGTTGCTCCATCGCTCCACTCCTAAACATATCACATGACCCCCTCTCTCACTCGACACAGTATAATATGGGAGTATCTGCGCTCTACATGCTAATGAACAGACATTTGGGAGCCTCTACATGTGAGAGGACAGGGGAAGTGCACGGGAAATTGCATTTGACATCAAGGCAAACATCTCCAATTAGGATATGGCTTTCAAATGAACCAGAGAACACAAAAAAGAGCATCTCAGATCTCTGTATTAAAGTAATGAACTCCAAAATATTGTGATTGACTCACCAAAGAACTTGACATTATGTATGAATCCGGCCTGTCCAGAATGCTTTCATCCTTAGCACATGGACAGCTCTTGTACCGCTGAGGTTGAATCTCTCCTACAATGAGAGAGGAAGCTGAGAGGGAGAGCCTGTTCAGTGACTCCAGCACTCCGACAATGCATTCTTGCACCTTTCTCATGAATTGCATGCCAATCTTTAAAACCATTTCAACCAGTTGAGTGGTCCCAGGTTATGGGTGCAAAAGTAACTTCAAAGCTCCTGAAGGACTACACCCAAGGATGAGACCACTATTTGGATTGAAGTTGTGTAGATCACATTGATCCCTTTGCGTCGCTCCTTGATCACGGACTGTGATTGAAGCCCTGGCATGATGAATCCTGATGAATGACTGTGATTAGTCTAAACTGACAGATTGTGCATAGCCTGCCAATGGCATCAAGACATCATCACAGCGTCTTTAAATCAATGTCAAAATACGGAATAATCTTATTTAAGACACTAATCTCATCTGCCACAGTTTACTGAATGGCACTACTCTTAAGATAAAGTTTTCACAGTGCCTCTCAAGCTTGATTATGTATGCTGTCCCTGTATTTACCCAAGATGGGTATTCTCAGTGGGCACAGCCATGAATTAAATCATGCACAGAGAGCAGTCCACAAATTGTTCATGGTAAAACAGCATTCTAAATAATTAGTGCATTTCTTCCTCTGGAGCGTAGCACCTTTTCTCCAGTCGTCTTTCATGCAGTGGGTAGCCTAAGCTGACAAGCTTGCAAAGAGATGAATTAGTTTGCATGGATCCCAGGGGCAGTATGGCTCCTCTCCTCATCTCTCCATGTGAATGTTACACAAGACCGTCTACAGTATGCCTGCACTGGCCGTCTCTCAGGTGTTATTTTCAGTCACTTTTATTGATGAGAGATAGAAGGAGAGACTAAAAAGTGTGATGGGTCTGCAATCAAATAGAGTTGCATAAAGCTTACCTTCTTTTTTTAACTTGTTATTATTTTTACTGCATCAGGATTGCATACACAGAAGTTTTGGCTTAACATGCTTCTTCAGTGCGTATGGGTTACAATCAGAAACAGCATTTATAGGGAACCCAGGTGAGCATCTGGTGAGCAGCAGGTGCTTCTCATCAGGGTTGTCAGTCATCTGCCAATCAGGGATGTGGCTTCTCTTGTTCACCTGTATACGTGTTACAATCCCTAAGTAATACAGAATTACAGAGTATGGGAGGGGCAGATGGAGAGGGAGAAAAGAGAGCGAGCGTGAGAGAAAGACTACCTCGATATAGACATCCTTTCTCTAACTAATGTCAGCAAATGCATTGTAACGATACCACCAAATTGATTACACAGTGAGATTCATCTGTTGATTTTGTCCCCATATTTGAAAGCGCTATGATTAATGTATTTACTTTCCAGTCCTCCAGTCTCGGTCTCTCGCTCTCTCTCTCTCTGTGACGTAATAAGTCTTTTGAATGTTTCCGCAGAGTGCTGCAAAAGCTTGGTTTGTGTTTCTTGGCCAAGGCTGGATAGCATTTACCAGCAATGCTTTATCTTCTTCTGTAATTATAGAACAATGTCGTTTTTGTAGCATTTGTACAAGCAGTATTTTCCAAGCAAGTTGTCGAGACAAAATAGGTTTTGGACAGCCGGTTCAAAGCTGCTCGTGAGGGAGGGTGACAGACAGACAAAAAGGGTTTGATGTTATTAGTCTGTGTGATCGGAGAGAAGAACAAGTCTGATTTTCATGCATAGACAGTTATGTCTGCTCACTGGACCCTCTGGCTCCGTCCAAACTCCAGGCCGATCAATACAGCTGGCCACAGAGACACTAACTCCATAACACCCTGCAGCTACTAGCCAGGACTTAGCAATGGAAAACAAGAAGGAAAATAGCTACTGTCTGCTGACTGCAACAATGGAATCAAAATTGGTTTTGTAGGACATGAATGTGTGTCTCCAGATGTCCACCATTATTGGCCAGAGTATATGGGAGCTCTTCATATAGTGCCTATCCCATAGCTCAAAGTAAGATTGAGTGGTGAAGGAGCCCATGGAGAATGGCTGTGATTGTTAATGTGGGGACCTATTTGAAGCTGAGGCTCCGGGAACTCGTCTGGGATCTGTCATCACCATGCTGTTCCTCCGAATTAGTGGGACCACAGAGATACACGGGGGGAGTCACACTGGGAGAATGATGCAGGTCTGTCAGGGAGGCACACACTCTGTACCCAGCATCAAAAGTGCTTCAGTTTGTTAGCCAGTGCGTGTGTGTGTGTGCGTGTGTGCGTGTGTGCGTGTGTGTGTGTGTGTGTGTGTGTGTGTGTGTGTACGGGCTCGAGTGAGTGTGGATGTGCTAAGTGGAGAAAACCGATTTCTCTAACCTATATCATGTCATTGCTATTTTTTTCATCAGGTGTTCCTATCTAAATGAGTTAAGCATGACCTTTAATTGGCTCATCCAATATATCCCTTTCCCCCCATGGCAATGAATCCAAGATGATCGGTATAACTATTCATGAAAACCTACAGTAGGACATTTGGGTCTAGATCCAACATCATGTTCCATAGATTGTTTATACCTACAGGACCTTCAGAAAGTATTTACACCCCTTGACTTTTTCCATATTTTGTTGTGCCACAACCTGAATTTATAGTTGATTAAATTCAGATTTTTTGTCACTGGCCTACACACAATACCCCATAATGTCAAAGTGCAATTATGTTTTTCGAAATTTTTACAAATTCATTACAAATTAAAAGCTGAAACGTCTTGAGTCAATAAGTATTCAACCCCTTTTTAATGGCAAGCCAAACTCAGTTCAAGAGTAAACATTTGCTTAACAAGCCACATAATACGTTGCAGGGACTCACTCTGTGTGCAATAATACTGTGATTTTTGAATGACTACCTCATCTCTGTACCCCATTATCTGTAAGGTCTCTCAGTCGAGCAGTGAATCTCAAACACATATTCGACCACAACGTGTTTGTATTGGATGTTTTATATGTAGCCCTATATGGTCAACTCTTTTATGATAAGTTGCACTGCATAAAAGTATGAAATATCTCATGACAAATACATTTACTGCATCTCAAACACGTGTATCTGTGTCTTCTGAACATGTTCTTCTCTGATCTGCTATACCTCAGAGCAGATATTTGTCTTTTTTGATTCAACACCTTACGTCCATGCTGCGGTATTCAGCCCTTCAGTGCATGAAACCACTTCTGTGAGTACGTTTACATGCACACTAATAATTCGATAATAAACTAATTATGGCAGTAGGCAGATTATGCAATAATCATGTAAACACTTTTCTCTGCTTATCTTAATCGGCATGGTCGGCAAGGTCAAAATCGGCAAGGTCAAAATCGAAGTAAGCATACGCCGATTAAAACACCTGGTTTTCTGAGTAATCTTTCTGAGCAGCTGAATGTATGCGTCTTAGAAGTAATTTTCACATACAAACTTTATATGTCCGAATTCAGAGTCAAATATGCTTCCCAAAAATAACATGTTCGCTGTGGTAGAATGTTTATTTTGACTGGCGACTTTCTGCGTTTTTCAGTGGCATCAGGTAGCCTGATTTCAGATGTCCATGTAAACAGGATTATTAGTGAAATCGTTCTTCTTGCAAATCATGTAAACATTTTAATCGAACTATTATATTAATCGGATTATACATAACAATCACATGATTGTGTGCATGTAACTATACTCACTGTGATCATGTGTTACATGCTTTGATTGGATCCCCTTTCAAAAGTACCAATTCAGTCATCATCAGTCATCATTCAGTCATCATTTGGTCATCATTCAGTCATCCTTCATTCATGCCTGAAGTGAAACCTTTTCACATGTTCTCTGTCAAGCCCAGAGCACGGGCTTGAAATGAAAGGCTTATAATGTCTTAAACAGGGACATGCACTGGTGGCAGGAGATGGAGACTGGAGGAGTGTTTGCATGCATCTCACCCCGTATTGGTCGAAGCATTGCTAAAAATCTGAGCAGATTGAGGCCATTGCTCAAAATGCACTTTTGGGTTCTCAGAGCTCTGAAACCAGTTTACGGTGCTAATGACTTCAAGAAAGGTAGCGTCAGTCGAAGCAAAAATCATTTTCTCGATACAGTACTTTCTCGCTATTCTACAGACGAAAGCTGAAAAGAGAACTGTCCGCCAATTCTCTGACTCATTCATGTAAAGTCTTGATTTGTCAAGTGTTGATTTATTTGCTGACCAGTAGGTTTTCTTGACTATTAGTTCCTGCATACAAGATCCTTTAATCAAGGCTATAGTAAGAGAGCAAGTTTGTATATACTCAACACTTAAAATTAATCAGGGGGAATAACAACATCACTACTAATCCAGAACTAAAGTATTGCGTAATTAGTCAAATGCTCGATTAAGTTCTGGGTCCATACCTGCAGTGGTGGAAAATGTGTCCAATTGTCATACTTTCTAACTTAATAGAAAAGGACTCAAGTAAAAGTGAAAGTCACCCAGTAAAATACTACTTGAGTAAAAGTCTAAAACTATTTGGTTTGAAATATAATTAAGTATCAAATCAAATCATAGAAATCATTGCGATTGCTTAAACTAAGCAAACCAGACAGAACAATGTTCTTGTTTTTTAATTTCTGGATAGCCAGGGAAACTACAACACACAGACATCAGTTACAAACTAAGAATTTGTGTCTATTGAGTCCTTCAAATCAGAGGCAGTAGGCATAAGAATTGCGTGATTTGGACCATTTTCCTGTCCTGCTAAACATTCAAAATGTAACGAGTACTTTTGGGAATCAGGGAAAATGTAAGGAGTAAAAAGCACATAACTGTCTTTAGGAATGTAGTGAAGTAAAAGTTGTCAAAAAATATGAATAGTAAAGTACAGATACCCCAAAAAAGCACTTATTAAGTAGTACTTCACAGTATTTCTACCTGAGTACTTTACACTTAAGAGAAGAGAACGAAGAACTCTACCCACTCTCTTTGCAAGTTACAGGCAAGTCTATGGACCAAATGTCCCCTCCCATTCCGAAATTCAAAAGATGCGAACACCTGCAAAATAGTTTTTTGTCCAAAGCACAGGAACTAATGCTGCTCATTATCTCATGCATCCCATTGCATCATGACAGATCTACAGTACTACTTATGTTTACATAATCAGTCTACAAAACCTTTACTAACATCCCAGGCCACTACTTCCCCTCTCTAATGAACATCAGACTATCTCTAATAAACATTAGACTATCTCTCTAATGAACATCAGACAACAGTGAGCTTCAAAAGTATTATGATCGTGACCATGTTATGTTTGTTTTGGCTCTGTTCTCCAGCACTTTGGATTTGAAATAATACAATGACTGAGGTTAAAGTGCAGACTGTCAGCTTTGATTTGAGGGTATTTTCATCCATATCTGGTGAACCGTTTAGAAATTACACCACTTTTTGTACATATTCTCCCTATTTTTGGGGACCAAAAGTATTGGGACAAATTCACTTAAATGTGTATTAAAGTAGTCAAACGTTTAATATTTGGGCCCATATTCCTAGCACGCATTGATAATTAAAAACTTGTTGGATGCATTTGCTTTGTTTTGGTTGTGTTTCAGATTATTTTGTGCCCAGTAAAAATGAATGGTAAATAATGTATTGTGTCATTTTGAAGTCAATTGTATTGTAAATAAGAATATAGTTTGTTTCTAAACGCTTCTACTTTAATGTGAATGTTACCATTCGACATGGATTAATGGACTGTGGGGTGGAGAGGCTCTGGTGTGAGTGTGGGGTGAGTTGATCAGGAACGGAGGACACTTAGTTTGCGGTAGTGAGTGTGGTAGTGTTATGTCAGATTAGGTTGGGATGTGTGGTGCTAATGAGGAAGTAAGTGAGGTGTTGGGGACCTGCTTACCCTGTGGCATTTCTCCTCAGTGCTGTGGCTGCTTGCAGTAATTACTTCTGACTGATTTGTGCAGCAACTCCTATGACACCACAGCCCCCGTCCGATTCCTGCCACCCGGAGGTGGCACATACAATTATCTCACGCTCTGAGCACTGCCTTCCTTCACTTGTCAGTCATCATCCAACCAGAGGAAATAAGTTAGGAAGTAGATAGAAAGAGAACAACTCTGATTTGACATGAGGCTGAATACCTTTTGGTTGGTTAAACACTGAAGTAGTCAATTCAAAGTTTGGTCAAACTTAAAACTCAAGGTCTAGTAAGAGCTGTTGTGCAAGCACCTGTTAAGACTGAGGCACAACACTCTGAGGGAGACTGACTTTTTCACAGTGTCTGTAAAATATAAAAAGCTTGTTTCACAGCCTGTGCTAATAACAGAATAATAATCCTAGCCTGGTTCTAATTTCGATACGGTAGCACAGAAAGGCTTGTAAAATGTCCCAAAGAAGCAGGCAAACATACAATAAATCTGTCTCCTTATGGGCCTGCAGGCTGTAAAGCCAGCGATCAGCAGCAGCCAGAAGCAGTCTGATTTAGAATACACACAAACAGGAACCTTGAGAATAAATCACCAGGAGATGCAGCAATGTTGTGATTACAAGGATGCAAAACACTTTTCCACATCATTTTGCACAAGGGCACGTTGAGATTTTGCATTAAGTATGTTCCCTGAGCGATTTGCAGGAGGTTTCCCTAAATGAATGAGGACTATCTGTAATAATTGGCTGACTGTGTTTAAGTTTTTTTCTCTCCCTCCTTGCTGAATGGCTTTTTTCCAAGAGGCTTAAATGTTGGTACTGAGCTGAAGTCTGACTTCCCCATGCCCTTTTTGTCATGACTTCCGCCGAAGTCGGTCCCTCTCCTTGTTCGGGCGATGTTCGGTGGTCGACGTCACCGATCTTCTAGCCATCACTGATCCATTTTTCATTTTCCATTGGTTTTGTCTTGTCTTCCTTCACACCTGGTTCCAATCCCATCAATTACATGTTGTGTATTTAACCCTCTGTTTCCCCTCATGTCCTTGTCGGAGATTGTTTGCATGTATGTAATGTGCAAGTCATGTGTCGGTGTGCGATGGGTTTTGTACCCACTTTTGTTATTTTGTACATTTTGGTTTTTGGAGTTTTATCAGCATTTATTAAACAACTCTGTTTTTACCAAGTTCGTTCTCCTGCGCCTGACTTCCCTGCCACCAACACGCACCCATTACACTTTTGCTCAGTGGTGTAATGTACTTAAGTAAAACTACTTTAAAGTCATTTTTTGTGGTATCTACTATTTCTATTTTTGACAACTTTTATTTTTAATTCACAACATTCCCAAAGACAATTATGTACTTTTTACTTCATGCATTTTCCCTGACACCCAAAAGTACTCGTTACATTTTGAATGCTTAGCAGGAGCGGAAAAAGGTCCAATTCACGCACTTATCAAGAGAACTGCCTACTGCCTACTGCCTCTGATCTGGTGGACTCACTAGGCACAAATGCTTCAATTGTAAATGATGTCTGCATGTTGTAGTGTAAATGAAACAATTAAAAAAATTGTGCCGCCTGGTTTGCTTTCGGAAAGTATTCAGACCTCTTCACTTTTTTCACATTTTGTTACGTTACAGCCAAAAACCAGGCCATGAGGTCGAAGGATTTGTCTGTAGAGCTATGAGACAGGATTGTGTCGAGGCACAGATCTGGGGAAGGGTACCAAAACATTTCTGAAGCATTGTAGGTCCTCAAGAACACAGTGGCCTCCATCATTCTTATATGGAAGAAGTCTGGAACCACCAAGACTCTTCCTAGAGCTGGCCACTTGGACAAACTGAGCAATCGGGGGAGAAGGGTCTTGGTCAGGGAGGTGACCAAGAATCCAATGGTCACTCTGACAGAGCTCCAGGGTTCCTCTGTGAGATGGGAGAAAATTCTCTGGTCTCTGGTCTGATGAAACCAAGATTGAACCCTTTGGCCTGAATGCCAAGCATCACGTCTGGAGGAAACCTGGCACCATCCCTACGGTGAAGCATGTTGGTGGCAGCATCATGCTGTGGGGATGTTTCTCAACGGCAGAGACTGGGAGACAAGTCAGGATCAAGGGAAAGATGAACAGTGCTAAGTACAGAGAGATCCTCAATGAAAACCTGCTTCAGAGCATTCAGGACCTCAGACTGGGGTTCAGACTGGAAGGTTTACCTTCCAACAGAACAATGACCCTAAGAACACAGCCAAGACAATGCAGGAGTTACTTTGGGACAAGGCTCTGAATGTTCTAGAGAGTCCAGACTTGAACCCGATCTAACATCTTTGGAGAGACCTGAAAATATCTGTGCAGCGACTCTCCCCATCCAAACTGACAGAGCTTGAGAGGATCTGCAGATACCCAAGAAGACTCGAGGCTGTAATCACTGCCAAAAGTGCTTCAACAAAGTACTGAGCAAAGGCTCTGAATACTTATGTAAATGTGATTTTTCCAGTTTTTTTTTATACATTTGCAAACATTTCTAAAAACCTGTTTTTGCTTTGTCATTATGGGGTGTTGTGTGTAGATTAATGAGGACTTGTATTTTATTTGATCACTTTTCAAATAAGTCTGTAAGGTAACAAAATGTGGAAAAAGTGAAGGAGTCTGAATAATTTCTGAATGCACTGTAAGCAATCTGTGTCACGTTCTGACCGTAGTTCTTTTGTGTTTTCTTTGTTTTAGTGTTGGTCAGGACGTGAGCTGAGTGACTGGCGTGAGCTGCCCGTCTGCCCAGCGCCGTCTGAGCTGCCCGTCTGCCCAGCACCGTCTGAGCTGCCCGTCTGCCCAGCGCCATCTGAGCTGCCCGTCTGCCCACCGCCATCTGAGCCGCCCGTCTGTCCTGAGCCGCTAGAGCCGTCCGCCAGTCAGGAGCCGCCAGAGCCGCCTGCCAGTCAGGAGCCGCCAGAGCCGCCTGCCAGTCAGGAGCCGCCAGAGCCGCCCGCCAGTCAGGAGCCGCCAGAGCCGCCCGCCAGTCAGGAGCCGCCAGAGCCGCCCGCCAGTCAGGAGCCGCCAGAGCCGCCCGCCAGTCAGGAGCCGCCAGAGCCGCCCGCCAGTCAGGAGCCGCCATAGCCGCCCGCCAGTCAGGAGCCGCCAGAGCCGCCCGCCAGTCAGGAGCCGCCAGAGCCGCCCGCCAGTCAGGAGCCGCCAGAGCCGCCCGCCAGTCAGGAGCCGCTAGAGCCGCCCGCCAGTCAGGAGCCGCCAGAGCCGCCCGCCAGTCAGGAGCCGCCAGAGCCGCCCGCCAGTCAGGAGCCGCCAGAGCCGCCCGCCAGTCAGGAGCCGCCAGAGCCGCCCTCCAGTCAGGAGCTGCCCTCCAGTCATGAGCTGCCATTCAGTCCGGAGCTGCCATTCAGTCCGGAGCTGTCTCTCGGTCCGGAGCTGTCTCTCGGTCCTGAGTTACCTCTCGGTCCTGAGTTACCTCTCGGTCCTGAGTTACCTCTCGGTCCTGAGTTACCTCTCGGTCCTGAGTTACCTCTCGGTCGTGAGCTACCCCTCGGTCGTGAGCTACCCCTCGGTCGTGAGCTACCCCTCGGTCGTGAGCTACCCCTCGGTCGTGAGCTACCCCTCGGTCATGAGCTACCCCTCGGTCATGAGCTACCCCTCAGTCATGAGCTACCCCTTTTGTGTTTTCTTTGTTTTAGTGTTGGTCAGGGTGTGAGCTGAGTGGGCATTCTATGTTGTGTGTCTAGTTTTCCTGTTTCTATGTTTGGCCTGATATGGTTCTCAATCAGAGGCAGGTGTTAGTCATTGTCTCTGATTGGGAACCATATTTAGGTAGCCTGTTTTGTGTTGGGTTTTGTGGGTGGTTGTCTTCTGTCTTTGTGTCTATGCACCAGATAGGACTGTTTCGGTTTTTCACATTTGTTGTTTGTATTTTGTAGTGTTCACGTTTATCGTCTTTATTAAACATGTTGAACACTAACCGCGCTGCACTTTGGTCCTCTCCTTCGTCCACAGAAGAAAGACGTTACAATCTGACATGATATATATACTTTTTCTTTTGATACTTAAGTATAATTTTGCAATGACATTTACTTTGATACTAAAGTATATTTAAAACCAAATACTTTTTGACTTTTACTCAAGCACTACTTTACTGGGTGACTTTCACTTTTACCTTTTCATTTTCTATTAACCCAAAAGAGTCTAAGCCATGTCGAAGACGTGAAGGTGGGATTTTACTTAGCTATATGGAGTTGTTTTAAGAAGGTCATACCAAAGATAATTTAGATATTTGAATTTGAAAACCCCTTGAATCCCCCCAAAATATGATTAAAACATTTTACTATTAGCCCATACAAATGCATTGAATAACAGATTCACAACATGGAACAACATATAGTGCCCTTCCCAAAAAATCTAAAGGAAGTTTGTTCTGAAGTGTCTGTCCTATAGCTGAGAGATATAAGAAAGATCAGGATTTTTGGTTTTATATACATATATTTTAACTCGAATTTAACCCCATATTTTTGGCCCTAAACAGCCTCCATATATACAGTACTTCCATAAATGTTTTCAACTGGTACCGGGGGACCTTCAGAGGAATCTTGTGAGGCCTGTGGGCATCCTAGAGCAAAATATGTGCGTGTTCGTGAGAGTCTCACCTTTCGACAGAGGGGTCATATTAGTGTGTACCCAAACTGTTCGGACGCTAAAGACGATTTTGTGAGAAGACTGATTTTCGGGATGTCTCATGGGCTGACAAACACCGTCCTAGCTCTGTAACCTTTCACCGCAGATGCGGAAGTGGGACATCAGCAAATGCGGTAGATCCAATGCAAACAGATATCTCTAGCTTAAAGTGACAGATATTTAGGGGGATTTTTTTAGGGGCATAGACATCGATTCTAGGGGGTTTAAGGTATCTTTACTTTTACTCAAGTATAACAATTGGGTACTTTTTCCACCACTGCTTTTGCTGTTTTGTAGCTTGAAGCAATACCAGTGTTTGAGAGATTAGTGAGCATACTAATGACTTCTGCCTTGTTCCCTGTTTGGATATACTGCATGGAAAATATGCTCCTCCATCCCCAGGGCTGGCGTTATGGGCGGGCCTTAGCGGGTCTGGCCCACCCTACCGTACATCCTTGACCATCCAAATAAAATTTAGAAATATTGATCATTTATTTGACTGAGTTGCTCGGCGAGACAGAAGGACTCATCAACCTCAGGGAAAGTATCTGAGTGAATGAAACAGTCTCAGTACTTGTAGACCATGTACTGTATCTGATGCTGTTCGGACAAAAAGAGTATGGCATGTCATACTCTTTTTGTCCAGACAGCATTGTATACATTTCCTACATATAACAAGACAGAGGGGTGCTGTTTCGCTCATTTGGATGCTTTCTCTGGAGAGATTGTTTCAGCAGAGAGGAAGAGGCGAAGCAAGAGGGCTCACTCGAGCCAAAATCGGTACAGAATCACCCAAATGCGTTTCTATGGGCTTAATATGCAAACCTAAGCTTGTTGCCTGCTTTACCGTATTTGGAACAACAACTGCCATTGTTAGGGCGGAGACATGAGCATCTCGCCATATACAGATCTCTGGTTTCAGCCACTTGTGAATTGGAAAGGAGGGTTGGCGGGTGTACAGTGCACTGTTCGAATGCTGGCTTCCCCTAAAGTACATTTATGTTTTGTCAAAATTATATAATTACTCCTGTCTAAACAAAATCATTCAAAATCCTTCCCCAGAGAGCATGAATTAGCCACAGAGGATCATTAGGTTCTTAAAAAAATAATAGTGGATTGTTTCAAATCACAAGCGCATAGACCTGTGCCAATTTGGGCAGCGCGCATGGCAATAGGCCTAGCTGATTATTGAGTTGTGGCTGTCTGTGAAAAGCATCTAAAATATGTGTGAAGATAATGTGTCTTGATTATAGTTTTAATTTCTTGTCTTGAGACAAGAAAAAGGGGAGGGGTGTGTTGCCAAGATATTGGGCGTAACTCTCCAGAATGCATGCACTCACCTCTCCAGAATGCAATCAGCTGTCTCCTGCCAATTCTTACACATTCATTGTTTCATTGTGTGAATTATTTGCCATTTGATTGTTCATTTTTATCAATTCCCCATTACATATGTAAAAAGAAGTAAACGTACCCTTAATCCCGTCATGTGGTTACATTCATTTCTGTTTTAAATGTAACCTTTATTTAACTAGGCAAGTCATTAAGAACAAATTCTTATTTACAATGACGACCTACACCGGCCAAACCCGGACGACGGTTGGCCAATTGTGCGCCGCCCTATTGGACTCCCAATCACAGCCGGTTATGATACAGCCTGGATTTGAACCAGGGTGTCTAAATTGACGCCTCTAGCACTGAGATGCAGTGCCTTAGACCGCTGTGATACAGCCTGGAATGGAACCAGAGTGTCTGTAGTGACGCCTCTAGCACTGAGATGCAGTGCCTTAGACAGCTGAGCCACTCGGCGGCCATGTATTATTTCCAGTCATTTACCGTTCTCATTCTCCGAGTTCACAACCTGCTACACTTGTGAGAAACAAGTTTTGGTTTATTTCATAACCATCATTTACGAGTTTTGTCAATTTTTTTCATTGTCTTTTGCTTGGAGGGCTCCATGTGACTAATGAGGATGTGTCTGGTCTCTCTGTACTGATAAAGTTGAGGGAGCACACATAGAAGAACCTGGCCTGCTGCGTGCAAATGTCCGATTTCTGATTGTCTTAACAAAGCACGTCCACCACTAATAAGCTGTGCTTCTCAGTAATCTTTTCTTCACCTCACACAGTAAGTCAACAAGGTCCGTTTTTTTAAACATCTGATTGCGAATGATAATAGTTCCTCACAGTATTTGAAAAATCTTTCCAACATTCCTCCGGCCTCGGTGTGAAAGAGCTAAATATCATGATCTGATGATTCCATATATTCAGTGGACACGTCATAAAATACCTGAACCCTTTTCCCTTGTGCAAAAACAGCTGTCTGTCCCAAGCTCACTGGTGTGGGAAACTGAGGGCAGGGAATAGGCTACTTGATACATTGCAAGTTCGCTAGACAGCTTGAGGCCAGACCCAGTTGATTGATTTGAAACGGTGCACTTAACTTGCGATAGCTCAAGTCAAGACCGGTAGAAAGGGAGGCAGACAGGCGGAGTAGAGAGATGAATGCGATTGAAAGAACCTGAATTTTCGTCAGGTTATTTTCAACTGTTTTTAAATTGTGTATTTTACTTAGTTGACAATGGAACTTATAGGCCTACTGCTGTATTGGCCTATAGGCTATCTCTGAGTTCCATGGTCTAATTTCTTTAGCCGCCATTGGATCACGGTGTAACAATGTGTCCATATGGCAGAGGCTGCTGCTCTCGTATTAGTTGAATATTAACTTTTTGATTTTTATTATTTTTATTCTAATTATGTTTAACCATGTGAAAATGATTTTGAGAAACAAAAATGCACATATGAAAATCATAACTGGCATTCTGTCACGATCGTGTGGAGGAGAGACGGACCAAAACGCAGCATGTGGAAAATAAGCCATCTTCCTTTTATTATAGAAGAAGGCAAAACGAAACAAAACACTTTCAAACTAACAAAACAATAAACGACCGTGAAGCTAATAAACGTAGTGCACACACACAGGCTACAAACGTATAGACAATTCCCCACAACAAACTAAAGCCTATGGCTACCTTAAATATGGCTCCCAATCAGAGACAACAGAAACCAGCTGTCTCTAATTGGGAACCCATTCAGGCAACCATAGACTTTCCTAGACAACTACACACAACATAGACACAGCTAGACAACTATACTAAACATAAACCCAACTACTCTAAATAAACCCCCTAAACCTTACAATCACCCTGGACACTACAAAACCCATATAAATACCCATGTCACACCCTGACCTAACTAAAATAATAAAGAAAACAAAGAATACTAAGGCCAGGGCGTGACATAGCCCCCCCCCCCCCCCCCTTAAGGTGCGAACTCCGGGCGTACCAGCACAAAGTCTTGGGGAGGGTCTGGGTGGGCATCTGACCACGGTGGTGGCTCAGGCTCAGGGCGAGGTCCCCACCCCACCATAGTCAATCCCAGCTTATATCTCCCCCTACAAATGACCACCCTCATATTACCCCCACTTAATCTTTTGGGTAACATCGACACAAGGGGCAGCACCGGGATAGAGGAATAGCTCAGGACAAAGGGATAGCTCAGGACAGAGGGATAGCTCAGGATAGAGAGGTAGCTCAGGATAGAGAGGTCGCTCAGGATAGAGGGGCAACTCCAGACTGAAAGGCAGCTCCGGACAGAGAGACAGCTCTGGACTGAGGGGCAGTTCTGGATAAATAGCCGCTCTGGGCTGAGGGACAGCTCATGACTGGCTGACGGCTCTGGACGCTCATGGCAGGCTGACGGCCCTGGACGCTCATGGCTGGCTGACAACTCTGGACGCTCATGGCTCACTGACTGCTCTGGCAGATCCTGTCTGGTTGGCGGCTCTGGCAGATCCTGTCTGGTTGGCGGCTCTGGCAGATCCTGTCTGGTTGGCGGCTCTGGCAGATCCTGTCTGGTTGGCGGCTCTGGCAGATCCTGTCTGGTTGACGGCTCTGGCAGATCCTGTCTGGTTGGCGGCTCTGGCAGATCCTGACCGACGAATGGCTCTAGCGGCTCCTGACTGACTAACAGCTCTGACGGCTCTACTGGCTCGGGACAGACGGATGGCTCAGACGGCGCTGGGGAGACGGATGGCTCAGACGGCGCTGGGGAGACTGATGGCTCAGACGGCGCTGGGGAGACGGATGGCTCAGACGGCGCTGGGGAGACGGATGGCTCAGATGGCGCTGAGGAGACGGATGGCTCAGACTGATCCTGTCTGGCGGAAGGCTTTGGCGGCTTCTGTCTGGCGGAAGGCTCTAGCGGCTCCTGTCTGGCGGAAGGCTCTGTAGGCTCATGGCAGACGGGCGGCTTTGCAAGCTCATGGCAGACGGGCGGCTTTGAAGGCTCAATACAGACGAGCAGTTCAGTCACCGTTGGGCAGACGGCAGACTCTGGCCGGCTGAGACGCACTGTAGGCCTGGTGCGTGGTGCCGGAACTGGAGGTACCGGGCTAAGGACACGCACCTTCAGGCTAGTGCGGGGAGCAACAACAGGGCACACTGAGTTCTCAAGGCGCACTATATGCCTGGTGCGTGGTACCGGACTGATGGCACGCACCTCAGGACGAGTGCGGGGAGAAATAACAGTGTGTACAGGACTCAGGAGACGCACAGGTGGCTTAGTGCGTGGTGCCGGAACTGGAGGCACTGGGCTGGAGACACGCACCATAGGAAGAGTGAGTGGAGGAGGAACAGGGCTCTGAAAACGCACTGGAAGCCTGGTGCGTGGTGTAGGCACTGGTGGTACTAGGCTGGGGCGGGGAGGTGGCGCCGGAAATACCGGACCGTGCAGGCGTACTGTCTCCCTTGAGCACCGAGCCTGCCCAACCTTACCTGGTTGAATGCTCCCCGTCGCCTGACCAGTGCGGGGAGGTGGAATAACCCGCACCGGGCTATGTAGGCGAACCGGGGACACCATGCATAAGGCTGGTGCCATGTAAGCCGGCCCAAGGAGACGTACTGGTGGCCAGATATGTAGGGCCGGCTTCATGACATTTGGCTCAATGCCCAATCTAGCCCTACCAGTGCGGGGAGGTGGAATAACCCGCACTGGGCTATGCACCCGTACAGGAGACACCGTGCGCTCTACTGCGTAACACGGCGTCTGTCCGTACTCCCGCTCTCCACGGTTAGCCTGGGAAGTGGGCGCAGGTCTCCTACCTGCCCTTGGCCCACTACCTCTTAGCCCCCCCCCAAGAATTTTTTGGGTAGTACTCACGGGCTTTTCAGGCTTCCAGCCACGTCTCCTTGCTGCCTCCTCATATCTCCGCCTCTCTGCCTTCGCTGCCTCCAGCTCAGCTTTGGGGCGGTTATATTCTCCTGGTATTTCTCGGTCCAGAATTTCCTCACAATTCCAATAGTCCAGTGTAGGTGGGTCCTGTTGTTGTTGCACACGCTGCTTGATCCGATGTTGGTGGGGAAATCTGTCACGATCGTGTGGAGGAGAGACGGACCAAAACGCAGCATGTGGAAAATAAGCCATCTTCCTTTTATTATAGAAGAAGGCAAAACGAAACAAAACACTTTCAAACTAACAAAACAATAAACGACCGTGAAGCTAATAAACGTAGTGCACACACACAGGCTACAAACGTTCAGACATAGACAATTCCCCACAACAAACTAAAGCCTATGGCTACCTTAAATATGGCTCCCAATCAGAGACAACAGAAACCAGCTGTCTCTAATTGGGAACCCATTCAGGCAACCATAGACTTTCCTAGACAACTACACACAACATAGACACAGCTAGACAACTATACTAAACATAAACCCAACTACTCTAAATAAACCCCCTAAACCTTACAATCACCCTGGACACTACAAAACCCACATAAATACCCATGTCACACCCTGACCTAACTAAAATAATAAAGAAAACAAAGAATACTAAGGCCAGGGCGTGACACATGCAGATCAGTAGAAATGGTAGGATAGCTTCTCCAAACTTGAAACTCACATGCCGCCTATGGTCTTTACTATAACACCGGGCGCATACATAGGAGGTCCCGTGACAAAAAATGTGCCCCTCTATGGGAATCAAATGCATGTCCAACTGATTAATTCTGTCCCCAGCCCTGTCCATCCCATCTATAATGAATCACTTTATGCAAGCTAGTGGGATAGTGCCTCATACATCATATTTCATGTGCTAAAACTTGCTGTGGTTATGTGTGACTATGGAAACTAAGCTTTCTGATGTTGTTTACCCCAGCTAGGGGGTTAAGTAAAGTTTGTTTCTAAGTGAAGTCATGAATGAGAGAACTCTACATTTCACCTTTAAAGTCAATGACAATAATATTTAATTACATTGGCGTGAACACAGCCACCACGGGTGTCTCAGGAAAGTGTTTACATCTTTTTAATAACAGGCATGCCAATCATTCTCTTTCCAACATTGACAGTATTGTCATTAAATATGTAATCACTTCTTCCAGGAGACAGCTGATTTTTTCCCCTCATTTTCATCACCTCTCACTTCCTAATTAAGAACAAGTCAAGTCTGTGACTTCACCATACAGAGCTGGTACAAACAAACAAACACATAAACAAGCACAACCAACAGCAATACTGCTACAATTGTCTCAGCAGTCTCCAATATATGTATGTTTTGTGTACATGCAGTACTTATTATTTGTGGAGAAAATTGCCTGTAATATTGATGACAACCTGTCCTCATTTTTTCTAACTATGATATGTATATAATTTTTTTTTACAATAAAAAACTATACATTTCAGACATAAACATCAGTGTATAATCAAACGTCTAGCCAGGAGTGATGATTATCAGTCAAGTCTCACATTCATTCTTTCATTATTCTCTCTTCAACAATTATACAGGGTTGCTGTGCTGGTTAGCTTTAATTGTGGGCTAACGAGTGGTTAGCTAGCTGAACAACACATCATGATTGACAAGCAGATCTGCTCTCTCTCTCTTTCATTGAGAGGTACTGTAACTAATCCACTCTCCACAATTGTGATTTCACACGGCAGCTCCACACAGATTTAGAGTATTACCGGCAATGGGATTTTATGGAGAAGTACACTGCGACTCCTCCTTGATTCTCCCTGACTAATGAGAAATGAAAATAAAATCTGATTAAGTATGAGGGTGTACGGGCAAATTTATCCTTTAAGTATAGATGCATTCATACAATTAGTCACTACTTTCATCTAGAATGCAAAGGAGGTTGTGCTGTAGAGCATTTTCAGGAATACTAGACTAACTACAGAGTTCCTAGAATTAACCTTTCAATCAAACAGCTATTCATTTTGTACGTACTGTATATTAGTATTTGTGATAAACTGCAAATCAGGAAACATCTGAAAAACGTCACCAATTTCAGTCACTGGCTGTTTTGGTGAATAGGCTAGTTGTTTTGATAAATAGTCCATAATCCACAAAGGCAAAGGGCGAGTCAGCCACTACGGCACAGGGATGTCCCCATTTGTCTGAGACATACACTGTACAGCTACAGCAATAGATAAGTGAGCACACACTGTTTGAAATTCTGAGTGTGGCACATCTAAACTTTAAACACAGCCCACATAACAGCATCCTCTCCGTGACCTGTAAAGGTGACAATATGGCTCTGTATTGTGAGTGTCAGTGTTTAACTATGTGACCAGGGAAAGCGGATCTACATGGCTCCCAAATAAGTGTCCTCTTAGGAGTCATGGACCTGAAAAATATTTCTCTATATGATGATACATCACAGCATGTGCTCTCCTTTCCCCAGGAGAATGACAAATCGTACCCTCTCCCCTCTCTCTACGATTCAGCCATTCTGGCAGCCACGTATTGATGAATAGCTAAATGATAGGAATGCTCAGATCTGAAAGGTGCTTGCAAATGGAACTGTTGGAGTGTGACTTCCTCCCTCTGTCTCTGGATGTCAGTGGTACCCCGAGGGATGCTGTAACACGGGCCACCTTACAATCACTGGATGATGAGAGCTGTATAGATCTGGAGCTCTGATACCTGCCTGACATCTGCTGACTTAAAAAAGATCCTAATCATTATATCTGTAAGGCTAATGTCCTCACTGTTGTTTCACATCACTGCTAACATAGCAGGGCTACATATTTCACCACAGTCACATTTTAGAAGGAGATAATTATGTTAGAGGTTATGAGGCCTTACAGCAGTTACCTTGGAGATTGTCCCTCAGATTCATTCAGACACGGCACAGCCTGTATATCAAGCATGCCTGGGAACCCTGAACAGAGCCTGAACCCCTTCAAATCTACCTGTGGCCATGTTGGAGCCTGGTGGGGAGAGAGATCCTAAGCAGGCCTACCCTGATGAGAGACTGCTGGTATATGGCTCACGGCTTACATCCGCCTCAGAGGAAGCGTGAAAGATTCTCTGGGCTTACTGATAGAAAGCAGCAGAGCACACAGTAACATGGAGCCCAACTGAAAACCATTCAATTAAAAAATGAATTCAGATGACAGCACATCCCCAGTGCATGGCTGATTATTGCAATGACTCCATCAGTGGGTTGAAATCATCAGTCTCACCGCCTCAATTGCTGAATTATTAATTGACGATATAATGAGGAAAATGGAATACATACTGTAAACAAGGACTGAAAGGTTTGCTTTCCCTCTAAGATTTTTTTTGTAGAAACTTCTATAAATAATGTTCCCGAATTACAGAATAAATGATTTTACACCAGGGGTTGGAACCGTTTTCAGTGAACAGAACCGAAAACCAAACAGAATCAGAACCAGGAACAAAAGGGATCTATACTGTTCTGGAACAGAACCATTATTTAAAAAGCATGGGAAGAGGTTAACCAGTTAAGAACTTTATTTTGCAGGTTGGAACAGTGGAACGGAAGGAAAAACAATAATGGTTCTGTTCCGAACAAAACCCTTGGAAAATAATTTTGGTTTCAACCCGTTTAGCACATAGATCACTGAAGATGCTTTTCAATACCCATGGCTTTGGTATATGCTACGTTTATCCTTAGATAAGCACATGCAATAAGATAGATTTTGTCTCATCATTCGGATTTAGTACTACAATTTGAATTGTATCTCAAGGCTGGCAGAGTATAATTTAGAGTATATTTTAGAAATGTTTTAAAATCCCTGCGGTAAACAGTGTCTCTCTCTGTTGACGCCTTTGAAATGCAATTTGAATCCAGGCTTATAGTGATTATGTATTTGTGTGTTAACTTTTTACACCACTGTATGTTGATTCAAATGTACTTTAATCAAGTAACATGCAACACATGGAATGCGATACTTTAATCATCAAAGCTACGCTTCCTATTTAAACGTGGCCATTATTGTAGCTCTCCAGGAGCGTATAGTGGTATTCTATTGTTCTGGTCAGCGTTTGTGATATTTTTTACTTGAAAAACACACCTCATTAGCTTGGAAAAGAAACATACTTTTAATATCATAATGCCCCCCCTCTCCTCCCCCCTCTCCCTGTATATGCCAGGGTTGAGGCCCATGTTTACTTCAATAATTAATGAGTGATTGGGGATACTGATCCAATGCACAGGAAGTGGGTCTGAGTTAAGTGGGAGCAGGGCAGGAGACTGGACATGAATACTCAATGAGCTGGGTTATCCCTCCGAGAGCTAGCCTCAGTAATGAAGGAGAACTAGCTGGCTGACATGGACCTGTCCTTTTACCTGACAACAGCAATATGTTTGCTCCTCACATCTCACTGCAGGCAGAATTATGCTACAGCCAACAGGCACAGATTTCAAAGCATGCTGTGCTGTAAGATTTGCTGAAGTTGACGTAAGTAAATTCAAGTATAAACACATTTAACAGAGATTGCATCATTCATAGGGATATTTTGTTCAAAGTAACTAAACAAATCATGATGGCCGCTACTGTCGATTAGTTTGTCCTGGAGGTGCATGTAAATTACCTTGAAAAATAGGTAAGTGAATGAAGTGGAGCCCATTTAACAAGCAGCAGCTCAGTTCACCCAGATGCAGACTGACACCACGATAACTCTGTGATCATGAGGCACAACAGCTACCTGTCAGTCTCTTCAGCCACATTAACAAACTCATACTGGTTGGCCAATTAGTAGCAGACTCAGACAGAAATAAAATAATCTCCATATATTATAACTAACATGAACCTTCAACTTTTGGAGGTGAATCTAAAGACTCTCTCCCATGCCAGGAGAGTTATCTGAGCAGGAAATAAACAGAATAATGAATCAAATACACTACTCCTCCATCACCTCCCTCTACTGTGTTCTCAATGTCAAATACTGAGTCACTTCACTAATTTTGTACTACCACCAGGTTCCAATGATTGAGAAGATACATGGTCGACAGTTTCAAGTCTAAAGTTTTAATGTCACATACACAAGTACAGTGAAATGCCTTTCTTGCAAACTCAAACCAAACAATTAAATAATCAATAACGATGTAATAATATAAAAAAACACGACAAAGAAGAATAAATATGAAGAACACCATAAGTAAGTAAGCATACTATATACAGGGTTAGTTCCAATACCATATTTACAATGTGCAGAGATACTGAAGTGATGGAGGTAGATATGTATAAGGGTTAGGTGACAAGGCTTAAGGATGTATGACAAACAAAGAAACAGCAGCTTGTATGTGAGTGGGTGTGCGTGTGAGTAGATTCAGTATTAATGTATGTGCATATTATCTGTGAGTGAGAAGATGATGGAGTGAGTGTTTGTGTGTGAGTGTGTAGGACCCAGTGAGTGTGCATAGAGACAAAAAATTAAAAGGTCAATAAAGATAAAAGGTTAACACAGCTAGTCCGTGTAGCTATTTTGTTAGCTATGTATCACGTATTGCTTGGGGATAGAAGCTGTTCAAGATTCTGTTGGTGCCAGACTTGATGCACCGGTACCACTTGCCGTGCGGAAGCAGAGATAATAGTCTATGGCTTGGGTGGTTGGAGTCGATTTTCCAGGCCTTCCCATATAGATGTCCTGGATGGCAGGGAGCTCGGCCCCAATGATGTACTGGGTTGTCCGCACCACCCTCTGTAGCGCCGTACGATCGAGGGTGGTGATATTGCCATAGCAGGCAGTGATGCAGCCAGTCAAAATGTCCTTAATGGTACAGCTGTATAACTTTTTGAGGATTTGACGGCCCATGCCAAACTTTTTCAACCTCCTGGGGGTGAAGAGACAATGTCGTGCCTTCTTCATGACTGTGCGCCTGTATTTGGACCATTTTAAGTCTTCTGATTTGGACATTTGAATTTGAAGCTCTCGACCTGCTCCACTGCAGCCGTGGAGATGTGGATTGGGGCGTGCCCCCCCCCCCCCCCCATTTCCTGTAGTCCATGATCAGTTCCTTGGTCTTACTGACATTGAGGGAGAGATTGTTGTTCTAGCACCACACTGCCAGGTCACTGACCTCCTCCCTGTAGGCTGACTCATTGTCATCAGTGATAATGTCGTGTCGTCAACAAACTTCATGATGGTGTTGGAGTCATGTGGGAGTAGAGGATGGGACTAAGCACACAACCCTGTCGGCCCCCTGTTTTGAAGGTCAGCGTGGCGTAGGTGATGTTGCCAACCCTCACCACCTGGAGTCGGCCCATCAGGAAGTCCAAGTTACAGAGGGAGGTGTTCAAGACCCAGAATCCTAAGCTTGGTGACGAGCTTGGTTGGGACAATGATGTTGAATGCTAAGCTGTCAATGACCAGGTATTCACATTAGAGGTCGACCGATTATGATTTTTCAACGCCGATACCGATTATTGGAGGACCAAAAAAAGCCGCTACCAATTAATCGGCCGATTTTTACAAACGTATTTGTAATAATGACAATTACAGCAATACTGAATGAACACTTATTTTAACTTAATATAATACATTAATAAATTCAATTTAGCCTCAAATAAATAATGAAACATGCTCAATTTGGTTTAAATAATGCAAAAACAAAGTGTTGGAGAGGAAAGTACAACTGCAATATGTGCCATGTAAAAAAGCTAACGTTTAAGTTCCTTGCTCAGAACATGAGAACATATGAAAGCTGGTGGTTCCTTTTAACATGAGTCTTCAATATTCCCAGGTGACTATTGGATGTTCTTAAAGGCACTTTAGTATTGCTAGTGTAACAGTATAGCTTCCGTTCCTCTCCTCGACCCTAACAGGGCTCGAACCAGGAACACATCGACAACAGCCACCCTCAAGGCATCGTTACCCATCGCTCCACAAAAGCCGCGGCCCTTGCTGAGCAAGGGGAACAACTACTTCAAGTCTCAGAGCGAGTGGCGTCACCGATTGAAACGCTATTAGCTCGCACCCCGCTAACTAGCTAGCCATTTCACATCGGTTACACCAGTCTAATCTCAGGAGTTGATAGGCTTGAACTTATAAACAGCTCAATGATTGAAGCATTGCGTTGAGCTGCTGGCAAAACGCACGAACGTGCTGTTTGAATGAATGCGTACGAGCCTGCTGCTGCCTACCATCGCTCAGTCAGACTGCACTATCAAATATCAAATCATAGACTTAATTATACCATAATAACACACAGAAATATGAGCCTTTGGTCATTAATATGGTCGATTCCGGAAACTATCATTTCAAAAACATAACGTTTATTCATTCAGTGAAATACGGAACCGTTCCGTATTTTATCTAACGGGTGGCATCCCTAAGTCTAAATATTGCTGTTACATTGTCCAACCTTCAATGTTATGTCATAATTATGTACAATTCTGGCTAATTAATTACGGTCTTTGTTAGGAATAAATGGACTTCACACAGTTCGCAACGAGCCAGGCGACCCAAACTGCTGCATATACCCTGACTGCTTGCACGGAACGCAAGAGAAGTGACACAATTTCCCTAATTATAAAAAATTCATGTTAGCAGGCAATATTAACTAAATATGCAGGTTTAAAAATATATACTTGTGTATTGATTTTGAAGAAAGGCATTGATATTTATGGTTAGGTTTGGTGCAACGACAGTGCTAAATCATCACCCGTTTGGCGAAGTAGGCTGTGATTTGATGAGAAATTAACAGGCACCGCATCGATTATATGCAAAGCAGGACACGCTAGATGAACTAGTCATATCATCGACCATGTGTAGTTAACTAGTAATTATGTGAAGATTGATTGTTTTTTATAAGTTTAATGCTAGCTAGCAACTTACCTTGGCTTCTTGCTGCCCCCGTGTAACAGGTAGTCAGCCTGCCCCGCAGGCTCTTCATGGAGTGCAATGTAAGGCAGATGGTTAGAGCATTGGACTAGTAACCGGAAGGTTGCAAAAACGAATCCCCGAGCTGACAAGGTAAAAATCTGTCGTTCTGCTCCTGAACAAGGCAGTTAACTTCTTATGGCTGCAGGGGCAGTATTGAGTAGCTTGGATGAAAGGTGCACAGAGGTGCCCATAGTAAACTGCCTGCTCCTTATTCCCAGCTGCTAATATATTCATATTATTATTCATATTGGATGGAAAACAATCTGAAGTTTCTAAAACTGTTTGAATTATGTCTGTGAGTATAACAGAACTCATAGGGCAGGCAAAAACCTGAGAAGTTCCACTTCCTGTTTGGATTTTATCTGAGGTGGCAGATTTTCAACCAAGCTCTCATTAAAATTACAGCGAGATATTAATGAGTTTTCACTTCCTACGGCTTCCACTAGATGTCAACAGTCAATAGAACTTTGTCTGATGACTCTAATGTGAAGGGGGGCCGAAGGAGACAGGAATTAGTCACCACTGCCACGAGCTGACAATGCTTTCACCATGCACATTCACATGAGGAGGACCTCCGTTCCACCGCTCATCTGAAGTCAATCTAATTCTCCAGTTGGAACGTTATTCAAGATGTATGTTAAAACTTCTTCTGGCTGCAAGGGAAAGTGTTGAGTAGCCAGTGAAATCGTGCCCATTTCAAACGGCCTCCTACTCAATTCTTGCTCGTACAACATGGATATTATTATTAATATTGGATAGAAATCACTCTCTAGTTTCTAAAAACGTTTGAATTATTTCTCTGAGTGAAACAGAAATCCTTCTGCAGCACTTTTCCTGACCAGGTTAGTGAAATGTCAGAAATCTATGCTCTGTTCAACCTCATGCCTATACATGGGCGTGTGACGTAGGAGTCTACAAACACTTCCTACGCCTTCCCCTGGTTGTCAAGATGCAGTGAGAGAAGAAATTACGTGTCTACCTTGGTCTGAGGTGGAATAAAAGATCTTTGTTTGACGTGACCGTCCATATCCTGTTTCTGGAGCGCGCGAAAGAGGACACGGATATGGCTTATGTTTAGCTGTGGTTATGAAAGACGAACAGCTCCGTCTTAGATTTGATTTGATACATGTCACCATATCATCGTAACGTATGTTTTTTCAATATAGTTTAATCAGATTATTGAAACTTTTTCGGGAGTTTTGCCGTGTTCCGTTTTCTAACTTTGTTGACTTTGGAGTAATCCGTGTCACTTGGCAAGTGCCAATGCTAAGTGAAGAGGGAAATTTGCCATTCTGAATCCAAACAACGACTCATCTGGACAGAGGACACCTTGTTCAACATTCTGATGAAAGATCAGCAAAAGTAAGAGCCAATTTATGATGTTATTTCATATATCTGTCGTGCATGTTGACTGGTCGTGGGCGCCCAAGTTTTTCTTGCTATTGCTGCTATGCTAATATCACGCTACATTTTGTTTGCGCTGTAAAACATTTAATAAATCGGAAATATTGTCTAGAATCACAAGATGCCTGTCTTTCAATTGCTGTACACTATGTATTTTTCAGAAATGTTTTATGATGAGTAATTAGGTATTTGACGTTGGTGTCTGTAAATATTATGGCTGCTTTCGGTGCAATTTCTGATTGTAGCTGACATGTAAACTATGAATTATACCTGAAATATGCAAATTTGTTGAAAAAAACATATGCTATACAATAAATATGTTATTAGATTGTCATCTGATGAGGTTGTTTCTTGGTTAGTGGCTATTTTTATCTTTATTTGGCCGAATTTGTGATAGCTACTGATGGAGTAAAAAACTGATGGAGTAAGAAAAGTGGTGTCTTTTGCTAACGTGGTTAGCTAATAGATTTACATATTGTGTCTTCCCTGTAAAACATTAAAAAAATCGGACATGTTGGCTTGATTCACAAGATGTGCACCTTTCATCTGGTGTCTTGGACTTGTTAATGTGTGAAAGTTAAAAATTAAAAAAATATATATTTTGAATTTCGCGCCCTGCACTTTGAGCTGGATGTTGTCATAAGTGTACCGGTGTCGGGCTGCACCCCTAACAGGTTAACCTGTTGAGGCTGGGGGCGCTGTTGTCACTATTTATGCTAATCGTGTAATTTTTGAAACGGCTTCCCACAAAATTCTTGATCGTACAATATGCATATTATTATTATTATTGGATAGAAAACAGTCTATAGTTTCTATAGGAGTTGAAATTTTGTCTCTAAGTGGAACAGAACCCATTCTACAGCAATTTCCCTGACATGGAGTCAGATTTCAGAAATTTTGGCCCCTGATCTGGAGTCAGTTAAAAGGCCACAGTTATTGCTATGAGTATACGGACACTGCTTACGTCTTCCCCTGGATGCCTTTACGTGATGACGATTTGAATGGGGTCGATTGCGCGTTCACAGGCACTATAAATTAAAAAACCCTGTAGCTAGTAAGTCTTTTGGAGCTGCGTTATGCGCGTGGAGGACACCGACCCGCACCTGTTCCAAGCATTAGTGGAGGGAGTAATATTACTCTGGTCATGTTTCTACTCGTTATAGGAGTTAAAAACATCATAAGGTAGTTAATTTAAAGCGTTTTATAGCAATTTATATCCGTTTAGTGCGATTTTGGGACATTTATTTCTGAAACGCTGTGAATGGCTGGGCACTCTTCCAGTTCATCCCGAACGCAGTTGGCATTTCCACATGGCAAGAGGACAGCTTTCCACCAAAAGACGATTAGACCCAAGAAAGGATCCTTTGCCCAAGATACTGATGGAAGAACAGCTCAAAGTAGGACATTTTTATTATGATAAATCGTGTTTCTGTTGAAAAATGTTAGTGGCTTAGGACGCCATGTTTTTTGACGTAGCTTCGCTTGGCGCAAACTGTATTGAAAAGTAAGGATAATTTAAAAAATGTAATTCCGCGATTGTATTAAGAATTAAATTGTCTATCAATCCCTGTCCACCCTATATTTTTTAGTCACGTTTATGAGTATTTATGTATAAGAGTAGATCACTGTCTAATATGGCGCACGGACATTTTCTCACCAGCTGGGCTACATTTCACATTGTCTAACCATGATTTTGGTGGCTAAATATAAACATTTTCGATCAAACTCTATATGGATTGTGTAATATGATGTTACAGGAGTGTCATCTGAAGAATTCTGAGAAGGTTAGTGAAAAAATTAATATATTTTGGCGATGTTGACGTTATCGCTCACTTTGGCTAGAATCAATGCTGGGCTGCTATGTGCTATGTGCTATGCTAATATAACGATTTATTGTGTTTTCGCTGTAAGACACTTAGAAAATCTGAAATATTGTCTGTATTCACAGGATCTGTGTCTTTCGATTAGTGTATGCTGTGTATTTTTACGAAATGTTTGATGATTAGTAAGTAGGTAAACACGTTGCTCTATGTAGTTATTCTAGTCCATTTGTGACGGTGGGTGCAATTGTAACCTATGCCATCTACCTGAAATATGCACATTTTTCTAACAAAACCTATCCCATACCATAAATATGTTATCAGACTGTCATCTGATGAGTTTTTTTCTTGGTTAGGGGCTATAAATATCTTAGTTTAGCCGAATTGGTGATAGCTACTGGTGTTGGTGGACAAATAAAAGATGGTGGATTATGCTAATGTGTTTTTAGGTAATAGATTTACATCTTTACATATTGTGTCTTCCCTGTAAAACATTTTAAAAATCGGACATGTTGGCTGGATTCACAAGATCTGTGTCTTTCATTAGCTGTATTGGACTTTAATGTGTGAAAGTTAAATATTTAAAAAAAATTAAAAAAAATAATTTCGCGGCTCTGCCTTTTCAGTGGGGGTGGGGGGGGAGTGCCGCTAGCGGCACCCTCATCCTAGACAGGTTAATGCAACCGCTGTGTCAGATTTCAAAAAAACTTTACTGAAAAGGCAACCCATGAAATAATATAATAAAATTAGCCGCCATTTTGGAGTCAACAGAAACCAGAAAATACATGATAAATGTTTCCTTACCTTTGATGAACTTCATCAGAATGCAGTGCTAGGACTCCCAGGTCCACAATAAATGCTTGATTTGTTCGATAATGTCCGTTATTTATGTCTAATTTGCTACTTTGGTTAGCGCGTTTGGTAAACAATTCCAAAGTCACAAAGCGCGTCCACTATAACGTGACGAAATGTCCAAAAGTTCCGTAACAGTCAGTAGAAACTTGTCAAACGATGTACTGAATCAATCTTTAGAATGTTGTTAAGGAGAGGTATATCTATAATTCCATGTGTATAACTTGTATTATCATCTACATTTATGATGAGTATTTCTGTTGAAACGATGTGGCTATGCAAAATCACTGATGTTTTTGGAACTAGTGAATGTAACGCGCCAATGTATACTCAGATTTTTTTATATAAATATGAACTTTATCAAACAAAACATGCATGTATTGTATAACATGAAGTCCTATGAGTGTCATCTGATGAAGATAATCAAAGAATAGTGATTCATTTTATCTCTATTTCTGCTTTTTGTGACTGCTATATTTCACTGGAAAATGGCTGTGCTTATTGTGGTTTGGTGATGACCTAACATAATCGTTTGTAGTGCTTTCGCTGAAAAGCCTATTTGAAATCGGACACTTTGGTGGGATTAACAACAAGATTACCTTTAAAATGATATAAAACACATGAATGTCTGAGGAATTTTAATTATGAGATTTCTGTTGTTTGAATTTGGCGCACTGCACTTTCACTGGCTGTTGTCATATCGATCCCGGTAGCGGGATGCAGCCATAAGAAGTTTTAACCCACCGCTCCTAGGCCGTCATTGAAAATAAGAATGTGTTCTTAACTGACTTGCCTAGTTCAATAAAGGTGTAAAAAAAAAAAAAAAAAATTGAGATTGCATCATCTATGGATCTGTTGGGGCAGTATGCACATTGGAGTAGGTCTAGGGTATCTGGGATGATGGAGTTAATGTATGCTATAACCAGCCTCTCAAAGCACTTCATGATTACAGAACTGAGTGCTACAGTGCGGTAGTCATTGTGGCATGAATCCTTAGAGTTCTTTGGGACAGGAATGATGGTGGTCATTTTAAAACAAGTGGGGATTACAGACTGGGACAATGACAGGTTGAAAATTACTTTGAATATGCATGCCAGCTGTTCTGCACATGCTTTGAGAACGCACCCTGGAATACTGTCGGGACACGCAGCCCTGCGGGTGTTGACCTGATTAAAGCACCCGGTGCGATGCTGTTATTGTCAAAGTGTCCACAAAATGTATTGAGTTCATCTGGTAGAGAGGCATTGTTGGGCAGATCATGGCTGGGTCTTCCTTTGTAATCTATAATTGACTGTAGCCCCTGCCAAATGCAGTGGGCAGTGGTGCCTGTGTGGTATGATTCCACCTTATTCCTATATTGTGCTTTTGCTAATTTGATTAATCTGCGGAGGTCATAGCGGGATTTCTTGTACATATTCCTGTTCTCAGCAGTAGCCTCAGGGATGTCTAATGAAAAGTATACTCACAGCGGGCACCAGATATGTAAGAAAATTATCCTCACAGGGGGCACCAGTTATGTAAGAAAGTATCCTCACGTTGGGTACCAGCTATGAAGAGTACCTTATTTTTTATGGTTAATTTAGATTGGTGCATCCGGTGTTAGGATGATGTTAACAGCAGCATTTACCAATCTATCCATATCCCCACACCGGGTGCTGGAAAGGAAGCACAACCCATGGAATGGCGGGAACAAAGTGTATAAACTGCTTTGAGGAGGTTTATATTTGTTTTCCTAAATGAGTTTGCGAGATTAAATAGATAGAAGGTTCTACTTTTTTCCTTAAATGCATATATTTGAGAAACCTTTCAAACCCTTTGACCATTCTTCTGTCTTTCATAACTGTTTTGTCCCTTATGGACTATATAACACAGTGTTATTGGGCATATATTTTTAGAGAATGATTCACCAAAGTTGAGAGCTGTTCTCAGAGCTGAGATGGAAATGTAATAGAAATCATCATAATTTTCCATCTCAATAAGGATGAATTAATCAAGAGGTTGTGTGTTTTGCTCGTCAACCAGTTAATTTTCACAATAAAAATATGAATACGCTGCTGCTCTTGGCAACAGATCAGATCCGATGTTGCTCTTGAGAATATAGTCCAATGACTTGAGCCATCTTGGATTAATATTTAATTTGTGAGCAGATGCTTCAAAGGGGGAAAACAGATTAGACTGCGTACCCCTGGGATGACTTTCAAAGGAATCCCATAATGTATCTGCTCCAACAAGGTGCCCTTCTCCACTGGTCTGGGAACAGAAATGCCAACCCTTAGGATGCTGCTATAGTCTCTGTGGGTCACAGCAGGGTTACTCTGCATCAGTGTGGTGATGATCACAGGTAGAACCCCGTTGACGTTTTACACTATGTTTCTCCTCATCTCTTTTGTATTATTTTTTTGGCGGGTAATTTTCTCCAATGTCCCAAGCAAAGTTCATACAAAGTTTGTAGACTATTTGTGTTCATTGCTTCCAAAAGTCCAGAATCCAGAAAGATCTCAGATCTTATACTTGTAAGAGTGAGGAGTGAGCAGACTGCAGTGGGTCTTGGACCTTGTTATTCTGTGCTGTAGTCCATATCTCTGTGACTAACAGTAAGGTCTCCATTACCTCCGTGAGTTAGAGACTGAGTTAGTGACTGGACGAGGGTGAGTGCACTCAGGAGTGTAGTGTTGGAGTGGATGAGACTTCTTCTATGGCCGTGGCTTTGACTTAATCTGGCCTGAAGTTTGTCTCTCTCCTCTAACTCTTCCCGGGAGAGCTCTTCTTAAATCACACACACCATTGTGAAAATGATCCAAGGGAACCCAGGGAAGGGGAACCGACAGCCACATCTTCACTCTCCTATCCTTTGCCTGTCCATAATAGATTCCTTGTCCTGCATCCTGACTGCAGAACAATACATTACTGGATATATGAGATGGACAATTTTACATTCCCTGAATGTTTTGTTGCAGGTGATGAGGGCTGCTAAGATGTAGGCTGCGTTTTGAAAGCTTGATCTTAGTTATCAGGGCATTTTAACCTCTCTGGTACAAGTGGGACGGTAGCGTCCCACCTTGACAACAGCCAGTGAAATTGCAGGGCGCCAAATTCAAAACAACAAAAATCCCATAATTAAAATTCCTCAAACATACAAGTATTATCCACCATTTTAAAGATAAACGTCTTGTAAATCCACCACAGTGTCCGATTTCAAAAGGCTTTACTGCGAAAGCACACCATGCCATTATGTTAGGTCAGCACCTAGTCACAGAAAACCATACAGCCATTTTTCCAGCCAAAGAGAGGAGTCACAAAAAGCAGAAATAGAGATAAAATGAATCACTAACCTTTGATGATCTTCATCAGATGGCCCTCATAGGACTTCATGTTCGATAAAGTTCATATTTATATCCAAAAATCTCAGTTTACATTGGCGCGTTATGGTCAGAAATGCATTGTCTCAAACAAACATCTGGTGAAAGTGTAGAGAGCCACATCAAATTACAGAAATACTCATCATAAACATTGATAAACGATACAAGTGTTATTCATGGGGGTATAGATAAACTTCTCCTTAATGCAACCGCTGTGTCAGATTTCAAAAACGATTTACGGCGAAAGCACACTTTGCGATTATGTTAGGTCTGCACCTAGCCACAGAAACCCATACAGCCATTTTCCAGCCAAGGAGAGGGTCACAAAAGTCACAAAAGTCAGAAATAGCATTAAAATTAATCACTTACCTTTGATGATCTTCATCTGGTGGCACTCCCAGGTCTCCATGTTAGACAATAAATGTTTGTTTTGTTCGATAATGTCCCTCTTTATGTCCAAATACATCTTTTTTGTTTGCGCATTTTGTCCAGTAATCCAGTAATAAAAGGCACCTGCACTAATTCCAGATGAAAAGTTTTTTTTTAAGTACAATAAAAGTTAGTAGAAACATGCCAAATGATGTTTAAAATCAATCCTCTGGTTGTTTTTGTCATAAATGATCAATAATTCTTCAACCGGACAAAAGCTTCGTCAATAGGAAAGGAGAAACAATAAAGGCGCGTTCCCAATCAGGGCGCATGGCTGATGAATGGAAATTTCCACTGGCCACTGATTGAAAGTGCTGTATCTTCCTCATTTTTCAGAGGAAAAGTCTGAAACAATGCCTAAAGACTGGCCACATGTAGAGGAAGACACAGAGCTCGTGAACTGGGTCCCAAGTCTTTGTATGGTGAATAGGCTTTCAATGGAAAAACAGCCTTTCAAAATAATAGTACTTCCTGGTTGGATTTTCCTTGGGTTTTCGCCTACCATATCAGTTCTGTTATACTCACAGACATTATTTTAACAGTTTTGGAAACTTTAGAGTGTTTTCATACCTTAAGGGAACTCTGAGACGGGAGCCGTATGGTTAGTGAAGAAAGTCCCATTGCAAATGTACGGTCCCTTACCTGACGTCTTATTGCGTCGCAGAAAATCGCGGACGGCGTCGGGCCGTGGGCGGCGGAGAGCTCTTTCAGGAAGTCACTCAAAAAAACGTTTCGGAATTTCGGTTTCCGTTTTATAAAAATGACAAATTTTTGACTTTTTTCTGCATTCTCGAAAATTCCCACAAGAGGGAAAATAAATCATATTGCAGGCGCACGAGCACTAGGCAAACGAGCGCGGCCTTTTCTCCTAAACTGAAAATATTTCGAAGACGAAACTCGGCGAGCGTAGGTTTGGAGTAATGGGCAGTTGGCCCCGAACAAGATGGCGTCGAGACCTCGGCGCTTTTTGAGTTATGGCTATTTTTCTGAGATTAAAGGGTTAAAACGCAAGTGGGGTGCTAATTTGACCGCTTCATGTCAAAGTACATAAGCATACGGTGTCAGGAAAAAAAGAACCAGCCATTTATCTATTGTAATTTAAGAGAAATCGTACATTGACCGTTTGGTGATGTTCACAAAGAGGAATTTTTTTTTCAAAAAAATCACAGATCCAGTTGCACTGTGTTCAGACGTACATTTTTAAAGTGGGTCTCGAAGCTCTGCGAGAATCCTGTGATTTTATATGATTTTATGAAATAACACACACTCCTTTAACCCTCTTTAAATAAGTCCGCTCTTAACATAAGGACTTAAAACTCAATATTATATAAGAGCCTACCCCAAGGAGGGTATGTGTTCACGTTCAGCTTCCTATGTCAACTGGAAGTACCTTAAATGGTGCCATAGGGTCAGGTTTGAAGGGTAATAAAGGTCAGATCTTTTCAAAACTTCACTTGTGTGATTAGACAACCCTCATGAACTGTAATCAGTCATTTTTCCAAACAGATGTCAAAGAAAAGCTCTCTCACTCAAAAACACACACACAAAAAGGAAGGATGGAGTGAAAAAGTACGGTGCTTAAAGACACACAAAGCCCAAAATGGCATGACTATTATCTCTAGGCCGTGCCGAGTTCAACGAGATGCCCCGCTTGACCGTAGCTCGCTCGGTCTGAGCGCAGCGACCGTTACAAGAGAACGGACACGAATGACCTTTTGACCTCAATGTCAATTTCATTTGCTTTTGGGACACAGAGAGAGAACCGTTAAGGCTAGAAACACAATTTCACCTCAGGAGTGTTCTTAAGGTCCTCCCGATCTGTGCAAGCCTAACCCTGACCTTGTGGCATTAACCCTTCACAGTTAAAAGAAGGTGTTTACATCAATGAAATGTCTCCCCATTGGAATACATTGACTGCACCTCTAAATTCAACCTAAAGCCTATGTGGGTTATGATTGTCTTATGGACCTGTCTTTGATGTCAGTCCATCAGGCCACCATGAGGTCTACCTGTGTCGATTCTAAGCTTCCTGGAGCAACCGGAAGTGGTTAAATCACCCTAAAAGTGTTTGCCATACCCAACATGCAGTATGAGAGAAATAGTGCATTCAACCCTATGTAAATCAGTCAATTTTTAACATACAGACTTAAAACTCAGGATTCTGTAACAACATACTCCAGTGATGATATGTGGGTTTTTTCAGCTTCCTGTGCCAACCGGAAGTGCCATAATTGGTGTCAAATGGGCTGTTTCAAAGGGTTAAAAATGTCAAATCTTTCCAAAACTTCATATATGTGAATAGACAACCTTCCTGAACTGTAAATCAGTCATTCATCCCATCAGATCTCAAAAAAAAAAAAATTCACACCCACACAGAAATGATGGAGGGACACTCTGAGGGGCTAAGAGGCAGACAGTGCCTGCAGTAGTTACTTTTGTTCCAACTTTTAAAGAACCGTCAGACCTAGAGTTCTAAAAATTTACAAACCTGTTCTAGACCTCAGGTCGATTGTGCACAGTGAATTATATGACTCTAGAAGGTTCTCGGATCGATAAAAAGCCTCGTGTATTTGCCATGTTTTCAATTCATTTGACCTCAACGAAACGGACGACCTTTAGAAAAGTCCCAGAGTCTCAAGACTAGGTGCGTTGAAACCGGCTCGGCCCATAGAGACAGACCCCAACGAGCCTGTTTGATTGCTCATTCAAGGACCCCGTAGCAAGGCAATGAAAACAGTGGATTTTCAGCACCAATTAGCGTTTTGCTCGGACACCGAATGACCTATCGAGCCGAAACTTGGGATTCGAGGTCGCCTCACATAGGGCTAAACATAATGTGAACATTGGACCCGCAGCTAGAACATAACTATGTATTATTTGTTTTATTATGGTTTAAAGAGAAAGCGCTGTGAATTTTGGGCCTGCTCTGAAATATGTTATAGTTGGCATCGAAAGGAGTTGGAAAAAGTGAGTTTGGAGTCAGATGGTATCAGTTTGGTGTCTGAAAATATCTATTTGACTGATGGACACTGACTTGCTCGTTGACTTTTGTACAATTGCAATATGTTTCAACGGGGAGGTACCATGAGGAAAAAGCGACATGATGAAATTTCACAAAACGAGCGATGGAGAGGAACCACTATCACTGCCCGGCCATCCTGAGGTCATCAGAACGTTGACTTTTGCATTTCTAAAGTATTTAAGAGAATGCACGTTACATTTGCAATATGATGTGATGTTTTTCATATTGCAAATGCCTGTTACATTTGCAATATGATGTGATGTTGAATCATATTGCAAATGTAACGTGCATTCTTTAAATACCTTGGACATACAAAAGTCAACGTCCTGATGACCTCAGGATGGCCGGGCAGTGACAGTGGTTCCTCTCCATCGCTCGTTAGGTGAAATTTCATCATGTCGATTTTGGTGATGGTACCCCCGCGTTGAAACATATTGAAATTGTACAAAAGTCGCCTAGCAAGTCAACTAGCATGTCGTTGTCATCCCATAGCAACACATTGACTGCACCTCTAAATTCAACCTGAAGCCTAAGTGGGCTATGAATGTCTTATGAACCTGTCTTTGATGTCAGTCCATCAGGCCACTATGAGGTCTACCTGTGTCAATTCTAAGCTTCCTGGAGCAACCGGAAGTGGTTAAATCAGCCTAAAAGATATCCTGATATACATGACTTGCAATTTTGAAAAATCACTGCATTCAACCCTATGTAGATCAGTCAATTCTTAACGTATAGACTTAAAACTCAGGATTCTTTAACAGCATACCCCAGTCAAGATATGTGTTTAACTATAGCTTCCTGTGCCAACCGGAAGTGCCTTAAAATGGAGTCATGGTTCTGTTTCGAAGGGTTAAAAAGGTCAGAACTTTTCAAAACTTCAATTGTGTGATTAGACAACCCACATGAACTGTAAATCAGTAATTTCTCTAAGCAGATGTCAAAGGAAAGCTCTCTCACACACAAAAACACACACAAAGCAGTGATGGAGTGAAAAAGTACGGTGCTTAACGACACACAAAGCCTGCAATGGCATTACTATTATCTCCAGGCCGTGCCGAGTTCAACGAGACGCCCCGCTTGACCGTAGCTCGCTCGGTCTGAGCGCAGCGACCGTTACAAGAGAACGGACACAAATGACCTTTTGACCTTAATGTCAATTTCATTTGCTTTTGGGACACAGAGAGAGAACCGTTAAGGTTAGAAGCACAATTTCACCTCAGGAACAATCCTAAGGTCCTCCCGATCTGTGCAAGCCTAACCTTGACCTTGTGGCATTAACCCTTCACAGTTAAAAGAAGGCGTTTACATCAAACCGTTTACAATGACATTTCGCCCCATAGGAATACATTGAGTGCTCCTCTAAATTCAACCTGAAGCCTATGTTGGTTATGAATGTCTTATGTACCTGTCTTTGATAACAATCCATCAGGCCACCCTGAGGTCTAATTGTGTCGAATCTAAGCTTCCTGGAGCAACCGGAAGTGGTTAAATCAGCCTAAAAGATGTCCTGATATACATGACTTGCAATTTTGAAAAATCACTGCATTCAACCCTATGTAGATCAGTCAATTCTTAACGTATAGACTTCAAATTCAGGATTCTGTAACAACATACCCCAGTCAAGACATGTGTTTAACTATAGCTTCCTGTGCCAACCGGAAGTGCCTTAAAATGGAGTCATGGTTCTGTTTCGAAGGGTTAAAAAGGTCAGAACTTTTCAAAACTTCATTTGTGTAATTAGACAACCCTCATGAACAGTAAATCAGTCATTTCTCTAAGCAGATGTCAAAGGAAAGCTCTCTCTCACACACACACACACACACACAAAGCAAGGAGGGAGTGAAAAAGTACGGTGCTTAACGACACATAAAGCCTGCAATGGCATTACTATTATCTCCAGGCCGTGCCGAGTTCAACGAGACGCCCCGCTTGACCGTAGCTCGCTCGGTCTGAGCGCAGCGACCGTTACAAGAGAACGGACACAAATGACCTTTTGACCTTAATGTCAATTTCATTTGCTTTTGGGAGACAGAGAGAGAACCGTTAATGTTAGATGCACAATTTCACCTCAGGAACAATCCTAAGGTCCTCCCGATCTGTGCAAGCCTAACCTTGACCTTGTGGCATTAACCCTTCACAGTTAAAAGAAGGTGTTTACATGAAATAGTTTACAATGAAATGTCTCCCCATTGGAATACATTGACTGCACCTCTAAATTCAACCTAAAGCCTATGTGGGTTATGATTGTCTTATGAACCTGTCTTTGATGTCAGTCCATCAGACCACCATGAGGTCTACCTGTGTCGATTCTAAGCTTCCTGGAGCAACCGGAAGTGGTTAAAACACCCTAAAAGTGTTTGCAATAGCCAACCTGCAGTTTGAGAGAAATAGTGCATTCAGCCCTATGTAAATCAGTCAAATTTTAACATATAGACTTAAAATTCAGGATTCTCAAACAGCATACTCCAGTGAGTATATGTGTTTATTTTCAACTTCCTGTGCCAACCGGAAGTGCCATAATTGGTGTCAAATGGGCTGTTTTGAAGGGTTAAAAAGGTCAAATCTTTCCAAAACTTCATATATGTGAATAGACAACCCTCCTGAACTGTAAATCAGTCATTCATCCCATCAGATTTAAAAAAAAAAAAAAATACAAAATCAACAGAAATGATGGAGGGACACACTGAGGGGCTAAGAGGCAGACAGTGCATGTAGTAGTTACTTTTGTTTGAACTTTTAAAGAACCGTCAGACCTAGAGTTCTGAAAATTTACAAACCTGTTCTAGACCTCAGGTCGATTGTGCACGGTGATTTATGTGGCTCTAGAAGGTTCTCGGACCGATAAACAGCCTCGTGTATTTGCCATGTTTTCAATTCATTTCAGCTCAACGAAATGGACGACATTTAGAAAAGTCCCAGAGTCTCAAGACTAGGTGCATTGAAACCGGCTCGGCCCATAGATACAAACTCCAACGAGCCTGTTTGATTGCTCATTCAAGGACCCCGTAGCAAGGCAATGAAAACAGTGGATTTTCAGCACCAATTAGGGTTTTGCTCGGGCACCGAATGAACTATCGAGCCGAAACTTGGGATTCGAGGTCGCCTCACATAGGGCTAAACATAATGTGAAAATTGGACCCGCAGCTAGAACATAACTACGTATTATTTGGTTTATTATGGTTTAAATGGAAGGCGCTGTGAATTTTGGGCCTGCTCTGAAATATGTTATAGTTGGCTTCTAAAGGAGTTGGAAAAAGTGAGTTTGGTGTCAGATGGTATCAGTTTGGTGTCTGAAAATATCCAATTGACTGATGGACACCGACTTGCTAGTTGACTTTTGTACAATTGCAATATGTTTCAACGCGGGGGTACCATCAGCAAAATCGACATGATGAAATTTTCACGCAACGAGCGATGGAGAGGAACCACTAACACTGGCCGGCCATCCTGAGGTCATCAGGATGTTCAATTTTGTATTTCTAAAGTATTTAAAGAATGCGCGTTACATTTGCAATATGAATCAACACATCATATTGCAAATGTAACAGTGTGTGTTATGTTTGCAATATGATTCAACACATCATATTGCAAATGTAACACACTGTTATGTTTGCAATATGATTCAATACATCATATTGCAAATATAACACTGTGTTATGTTTGCAATATGATGTGATGTTTTTCACTGTTGAATCATATGCAAATGTAACGTGCATTCTTTAAATAAACCCTATGTGGGTTATGAATGTCTTATGAACCTGTCTTCAATGTCAATCCATCAAGCCACTATGAGGTCTACCTGTGTTGATTCTAAGCTTCCTGTGCCAACCGGAAGTGCCTTAAAATGGGGTCACAGGTGCTGTTTCAAAGGCTTAAAAAAGTCAGATCTTTCCAAAACTTTAAGTGTGTGATTAGGCAACCTTCATGAACTGTAAATCAGTCATTTCTCTAAACAGATGTCAAAGAAAAGCTCACACACACACAGCAAGGATATGGTGCTTAAAGACACACAGAGCCTTAAATGCTTTTAGGGGGCATCCAGACTTCCATACCCGCTCTGGGAGCACTATTTACGGGCAAAAATCAATGTGTGCTGGCCTGAGTGATTTATGGAGGTTTTCAAAAAAAGTCAGAAAATATTCTGTTTTTTCTTCTGGAACTTTTGTTTTGTTTTTTCTTCTCGTGTCAATGGGGGTCCGGCCTGAGTGATTTAAGGAGGTTTCCAAAAAAAGTCAAAAAATATTCTGTTTCATTTTTTGGGTTACCAGGTGCCATGGTTGAAATTGCTTTTAGGGGACATCCAGAATTCCATACCCGCTCTGGGAGCACTATTTACGGGCAAAAATCAATGTGTGCTGGCCTGAGTGATTTATGGAGGTTTTCAAAAAAAGTCAGAAAATATTCTATGTTTTTTCTTCTGGAAATTTTTGTTTTGTTTTTTCTTCTCGTGTCAATGGGGGTCCGGCCTGAGTGATTTAAGGAGGTTTCCAAAAAATGTCAAAAAATATTCTGTTTCATTTTTTGGGTTACCAGGTGCCATGGTTGAAATTGCTTTTAGGGGGCATCCAGAATTCCATACCCGCTCTGGGAGCACTATTTACGGGCAAAAATCAATGTGTGCTGGCCTGAGTGATTTATGGAGGTTTTCAAAAAAAGTCAGAAAATATTCTATGTTTTTTCTTCTGGAAATTTTTGTTTTGTTTTTTCTTCTCGTGTCAATGGGGGTCCGGCCTGAGTGATTTAAGGAGGTTTCCAAAAAAAGTCAAAAAATATTCTGTTTCATTTTTTGGGTTACCAGGTGCCATGGTTGAAATTGCTTTTAGGGGGCATCCAGAATTCCATACCCGCTCTGGGAGCACTATTTACGGGCAAAAATCAATGGGTGCTGGCCTGAGTGATTTATGGAGGTTTTCAAAAAAAGTCAGAAAATATTCTGTTTTTTCTTCTGGAATTTTTTTTTTTTTTTTTTTCTCGAGTCAATGGGGGTCCGGCCTGAGTGATTTAAGGAGGTTTCCAAAAAAAGTCAAAAAATATTCTATGTTTCATGTTTTGGGTACCAGGTGTCATTTTTCAAAACCGTTTTAAATGCTTCATTTTGGCCTTTTAAAAACAAAATGTTATTTTTGAATATGAAATCCAAAAAAGCACTTTTTTAAAGGGTTTGATAAGTTTTTTCTAATTTATTCACATTTTTGACTTTTGACTTTTGACTTCCTATGAAATCATATTCCAAATGCACAAAACATATTCCTTATGTTCAAATAAACATTTACAAAAAAATTATGATAATAAAATGTGACTAATGTATTTTCATACAGTTCTTATACGTGTGTAATTGACCTAAAAATCGAAAGAATTTCGAAAAACGGTCCAGAAAGCACTTTTTTAAAGGGGGTGATACGTTTTTTCCAAATTTTTGACATTTTTGACTTTTGACTTTTGACTTCCTATGAAATCATATTCCAAATGCACAAACCATATTGCTTAAGTTCAAATAAACATTTACAAAAAATTATGATAATAAAATGTGACTAATGTATTTTCATACAGTTCTTACACATGTGTAATTGCCATAAAACTCGAAAGAATTTCGAAAAACGGTCCAGAAAGCACTTTTTTAAAGGGGGTGATACGTTTTTTCCAAATTTTTGACATTTTTGACTTTTGACTTTTGACTTCCTATGAAATCACATTCCAAATGTACAAAACATATACCTTAAGTTCAAAAAAAAAAATCTAAAAAAATTATGTTAATAAAATTTGACAAAAGTATTTTCATATAGTTCTTACACATGTGTAATTGACAAAAAACTCGAAAGAATTTCAAAAAACGGTCCAGAAAGCACTTTTTTAAGGGGGTGATAAGTTTTTGCCAAAACTTTCAAAATCTCAAAATTTGACTCTTGGGTTTTGACTTGCGTTACATAAAGCCTATGAAAAATTTAGATGGAACACACTCGCCCACTATAGGAATTTTGGAGTGTTACACAGCTCATTTGCAGCATGGCATTTGCCATCAGCTTTGGATGAAAGCGGGCCAGAACTAGTGTACTTGTCCATCGTGTATATGCTGCGCTCGGTGCCAATAACTTGCCATGTTATTTTGTACAATTGGGGGGGGACTTCCCTTACTATCTAAATCTACTAATTATATGCATATCCTCTCTTCTGGGTCTGAGTAGCAGGCAGTTTAATTTGGGCACACTTTTCATCTAAAATTCCGAATGCTGCCCCCTACCCTAGTGAAGTTAACATATTCTGAATGTTCCATGGTTATTTTACTTACTATGATCTTAAATGAGTTGGGAATTTTTTGATACATTTTTTGTAGACACACACAGTAACCACTTTTTGAATATTGTCAGATTCACTGATGGAACTCATAAAACATAAACTTGCTGATGAATATGTACACTTACCTGGTGAAACCACGGCAAAGAAGATACAGGTAACTGCCAAAATAAAGGAAACACCAACAATAAAGTGTAAATGGAGTTGGGCCACCATGAGCTGCCAGAACAGCTTCAATGCGCCTTGGCATAGATTTGACAAGTGTCTGGAACTTTATTGGAGGGATGCGACATCATTCTTCCACAAAAAAATTCTATATTTGGTTGTCGATGGTGGTGGAAAACTCTGTCTCAGGCGCTGCTCCAGAATCTCACATACGTAAGTGTTTAATTGGGTTGAGATCTGGTGACACACACACACACTCTTTAAACCCCCTATGATCATTTGAGACCCCTCTTTCAAAGTCACTGAGATTTCTTCTTCTAGCTGTGGTAGCCAAAATAATGGGCAACTGGGCATTTTATACATGACCCTAAGCATGATGAGGATGTGAATTGCTTAATTAACTAACCTGCTTTCAGTATACTTTGTATCCCTCATTTACTCAAGTGTTTCCTTAATTTTGTCTGTTACCTGTAATTTTTGTAATTATTTTTTGTAAAATCCAATTAGATGTGGGCAAATTCACAGGATATGCAATAAATAAAACTCTGCAATAGTCCTATTGATACTGCATTACATTAATTTGCTAGACATGAGGATGAATGACTCAAGGTTACACAATGTAGCTACAAGGAATACGCTTTATTGCACAAGTGCAATAATATACAATCTAAATCAGTGCAGGACATCACAAAGTGATTGTTATAAAGGCATTGGGATATTATATGAACTGAAAATAGAATATTGACAACAATCTTACGCATACACATCTGTATCATAAGGCATGAATCATTTATGTTGTATTTGAACAATTCCCACAACTTCAAATATACATCTTGAAATTAAAACCTATTGGGCTGCAATTACTTTTTGTTGTTGCCTTAAAACAGTACATTTGATGCCTACATAAACAGCCTTTGGGGAAAATCCACCTTAGACGTCATTTCCCTAGTATTGGTTGCCTTAAAGACCTCTGGAGAATTCTCATACTTTCTAGAAAGTCTGTTACAAGAAATTCATGTCTATATTTAGATTACAAACTGGGTCAGTGTCCTTTGAGCAAGTTTGTTAGATTGGGGTCAGCATGTATAGGTGAGTATTTGATATATGTAGCTATGTGTCTTTTACATGAGTTTATATTGCATACCTCTACAGTTTATAGTATGCAGAGGATGGAATTTCCCCAGGGAGAGCAAAGAGTCAGAGGATGGCTTCAGTAAAACTCTCTCTCTCTCTTCTCCCCCCCTTCTCTCCCTCTATATCTCTCTCCTCTCTCCTCCCTCTCTCTCTGTCCCTGGAGGATGTGGATCACTGGGATTTAGATGAGCTGGAAGCCTTAGTATGCTTTGTGATGCGTTCAGGCTGGGAAGGTACTCCGCTTTGTGCTAACTAGGGTTTCTTTATAAGCCTGTTGCTAAGCCACAAACTACATTCTTTAATAGTTACCCTCCAGTGTTTACTACTTTTGGATCATGATATTGCACATAACATGAGTATTACAGAGTATTGCAGTATTCAGTACAGGTTCAGTACATACAGACAAGCTGTATGCTTCAATTTAAATGCCTAAAAAACTATTTTGTAAGTTATTTTAGTACTGCTTGATCATACTTGATGTCATACCAGTGACTGTGGACTCCACTGCTTATCTAGAACGTTCTTGTTCCCCTGACTGAAGGGAAAGTGTTGACTAAGATGGGTCCCTACTGTGAGAGTAGAAAAATCTCCTCTTTAAAGAGCTTCACTGGTAGAAAAACAATGCTCACCAAAAACGTAGCTTCTCAAAGTTTCGAAAGTTAGGATTTCTAAAATGGCATATCCTCCTTTGTGAACAGGATTATTTGACACATTCCAGCACTCCATTAAAAGTCAAAATCCTGCAGTTTAACTGACGTTTATAACACGTCGTTATCATTTTATTGGGTCTGTCTGCTTCCTGTCCTCTAGTCCTAATCTTTGTATTTTAAATGAAAATGTTAAGAAAACAATCACAGCGACTCTAGCAGGAAATGAAGGCAACAATTATGCTGCTGTCCACTGTTGATATTTTTTATGGCATGGTAGTCTGTGGTGTCAGAATTTCATCTTGTTGATTAAGCTGTGGATATATGCTGCACGAGCTGAATGAACAGTGGGCGCCAGCCTATCAGACTGTTTGAAGGAATCCATTTAAACAGGACAGACATTCCTCCTGGGAGTGTACTGTTTCAATAGCCTTCCACCATCACTCTCTTGCTCTGACATAAAGAAATTAAACAGACAAACAAAATGGATACACGTTTTTCAAACGGCCTCTGTCGTTGGAAAGGTATGATTTATTTATAACCAATATTATTGATCAGTCAAATCTGACCGTTGTATAATAAGTGGGGTGTCACTTTTCATGCTGAATATGGTTTGCGGGGACCCTGGTTATGTGTGACTGGCATTTGGAATACGAACTAGAGGGGAGAGCGGAAAAACAGCAAGCAACAGTCAGTTTACTGCCACATTTCTTTCCTGTTAATTCTTGATAGAGTGAATTAAATGTTAACCTTTTCCTGACCAGTGAATTAATCCACTTACTTTGACAGTTGACGTTTGAAAACACTGAAGTCGTTATGGAGGTACTATTTCAGATTTCTCCGAAAATAATGAGGCAGAGATTGCTTCCATCTAATGATTTGACAGGGCATTTATATGACTTTTGAAGCTGATTGAGCCTACAAATCCCCTCATGGTTTCTGCTTTACCTGGCGAGCAACAAGAGACCAGAAGAATAATTAACTGCTCAAGACAGGAAGCTTGAATAGCAAAACACCTGGCCTCTCATTATTACATAATGTCTCTCTTCAATTCTGTTGCAGAGGATTATATATATTTTTTAAACATAAACCATGTCTAGACTTGTTGACTAATAAGTCTACTGGTACATTTTCAAAAAATCGCCTGATGATCTATCATTTACGCCTTACAATTTAATCTGTGAGAATAGGAACCTTTTCATGCCACACTTCCAGTATGAAGGGCCTTTTGTATTTGAGAAGGGATTTTGATGTCTAGACGGCCATCTTTAGCTAACAAATCCACAACCTATTCAGCTGAATACACAAATCTCTGCTCTGAGCTGCCATTTTTGTATTACAGAGAACTCTGTGTGAAACGACTCACACCAATGGAAATAATGGCGTCTGTTATGCTTCCTGTGGATACTGAAATAGCTGTTGTGTTTGTGATTATTGCTCTCTATTTCAGAACGGTGATGCGACAAGTTCAAGCGGGGCTGTCAGCCGAAGACAAAAGCTGTCGGAATTATGCCAGTGCAAACGCCCGACCGGCGCACGCGCACACACACACACACACACACACACACACACACACACACACACACACACACACACACACACACACACACACACACACACACACACACACACACACACACACACACACACACACACACACACACACACACACACACACACACACACACACACACGCCTTCCCTCTCAGAGTACCAGACACATCAGAGGAGACAGAGTGGTGGTGCTAGGGGCCCGAGGCCCTTCAATGACTGTTTTAGCCTGGGCTGGCTGGGACCCTGTCTTCCGCCTGTCACTGGACTCTGGTCTCAGGCACTTTTATTGGTCCATTACTGTCACCCAGATAAATGGGAGTAATGGAGATATTCTACTCCGCCACAATAACCAAGGAACAGGGACCACTGTGTCCCCATAACTGTCACTAGGAATATATATGGTGTCCAGAAAGCCCCAGACAATCAAAAAGTTGTTCTATTTCGCCCAGCTATATACACATTTATTAGGAGAGGGGAAAACTTTCCAAATAGAGGTTTGAGTGTGACAACAGCTATGTCAGAAACAAAGGTAGTTGACTCTTGCTCTAACCCCATTAAATGATACCCTTTCAAATGACACCCATTGTTCAGAAATAAAAACAGGTGTTAAAAACATCCTCACAGGTCCAATACTGTTTGCGCATCCTTTGGCAGATATGACTGTTCTACTGCTGAGCAGAAGGACCCTAGGTACAGTAAGCTAAATCAAAGCCTCAAGGTGATATAAATGCGGCCGTCAGAAGCAGCTCAGCCTTCACAAACCGCCCATCTAATCCAATGGACAGGCATGAGTGCACAAGATCGCCTCTCCATCTACAAAGACAAGTACCACTGTCAGATTAGGTGTTGAGGTGATCTATCTCCTACAGAGCCTCCAGAGGAGAGAGATAGACAGAGAGGAGAGAGGGAGGATATCATAACCTGAGCTGTTCATGATGACCCCAAGTGATGGAGTCAAGGCGAAGAAACATCCCCTCCTGATCTTTACTGTGCCCATAAACCACAAACACAAAGCCACTGTCCTCTCTCAGGACGATCATATTGTCATCATGAGCATGGTACCGTGTTGAATTGCTCAGAGACCATGGAGACCATCTGTGCCCGTCTGCTTTTTCTACATTTGGACACAAGGCTTTCTGAAGTGACTATGAAAGTTCAAGAACAGGATGTGTTGATGAAAAGCTGAAGGTAAATGGATGAGATAAATAGACACAGTATCCTTTGCTGTTAATGGGCTCCCGAGTGGCACAGTGGTCTAAGGCACTGCATCTCAGTGCTAGAGGCGTCACCTACAGACCCTGGTTTGATTCCAGGCTGTATCACAACTGGCTGTGATTGGGAGTCCCATAGGACGGTGCACAATTGGCCCAGCGTCGTTAGGGTTTGGCTGGGGTAGGCCATCATTGTAAATGACAATTTGTTCATAAATGACTTGCCTAATTAAATATAAATAAATAATGTAGTTCATTTCTGTTAATACAGCTACTGTTAACCATAAACAGACATCTACAGTAGCATGACTCAGGGAAATTCACTAGCTCTACAGGGTTTCATCAAATTTTCAATCTACGTGTGCTTGGATATAATCTCTGCTCTTGTATATTTCTAAAGAGAAACACAGTGGTTCTGTGAATGTGCTGAAAGGATGCTCGGGTGGAAGTCTGAATCTCTGACTGTGTGTGTCATTCCGCATGGGAAAGGCTGAAATTATTACTGGCTTGCCGTACTCGCTCTCTCTGTAATTACTGATATTGTGCAGATGCAAATTTTGGGTGATGAATATGGAATTTAAATCAGATGAATTGCATAGTTCTCAACAGGATGCTTGTTGAGGCCTTCTGTCTTTTTATGGGATGATAATGTGTTGCAATCAATCCATAGTTTGGTGACGAACCCTCTTGAAAGGCTACTTTTGTTATATTCTTCTGCAGTATCTATTTACTGGGATCTGTCTGGAAGGTAGGAATCATATTCAAATTGTAGTGGCTGAGGTTATGCAAATTCTTATCTACAAAAAGCTCAGGTGGTAGGATCTATAAAATCGTTACGTTTGTGTGATTGCACTCAATAATGAACATGAATTCCGCTTTACTTATCCAAGTGTATATGGGGGTAATGAAGGTGTGTGTGTGTGTGTGTGTGTGTGTGTGTGTGTGTGTGTGTGTGTGTGTGTGTGTGTGTGTGTGTGTGTGTGTGTGTGTGTGTGTGTGTGTGTGTGTGTGTGTGTGTGTGTGTGTGTGTGTGTGTGTGTGCATACAGGGTGTGTGTGGGCATACAGAGTGTGTGCGTGCTTGTATGTGCGCTCTGTCTGTAGATATGAGAGCTCAGAGGTTGTGGAGGGTCCAGGTCCACATCATTAATTAGAGCTGGTATAATCTGTGCCCCACTCTGAACTTTGCAGGGATTCCAGGGCTAGTGCAGCTGCCACCAAATTAATGTCAATGTCTTTGGATGTAAATGAGGGTCTTCTATTTTTGTGGTGCTCTCACAGATGGCAGTGGCTCTAATGCTCATTTCACGGTTATTTAAGAAGTAAAGCAACACTGATTGGGTAACCAATAGCACAACCATGTAAATACTTTGTAACTACATAAGTAGAAACACACTGTATACAAGGCATAGATTTAGCATCATATGAACATGGTTATGGTTATTGATTTGATACAGTATAAAAACAAGGACAGACATTTACTATGACAACAGATGGGTTACAAGTCTACCTACAGCTAATGAATCCGTCCAGAAAATGTAGCTTTATGCTAGCTAGCTCCTCTGTGTGTTGTGTGAGGGCAACACCTCCCCTCCTCTGTCTTGTTAATGCTGGTCGTGCCGATGAGATCAATAGCGGCAGGACGAGTGTGAACTTTCCAGGGCCTAGTTAATTATGAGGAAATGGACGGGCTGCAATTACCATGCATGTCAGCATCTCCACTAAATAATGAATCCCTCCATCTCCTCGCCTCTATCTCCTCCTTCACTTCAAACCCACGCGTCATCCTGACTGACTGACCAGGAGATCTCTGCACGCAACATTATTGGATGATTTAGGTAAAGTATGTTACAATATACAGCTCTGGAAAAAATTAAGAGACCACTGCAGAAGTATCAGTTTCTCTGGTTTTACTATTTATAGCTATGTGTTTGGGTAAAATGAACATGTTTGTTTTATTCTATAAACTACTGACAACATTTCTCCCAAATAAAAATATTGTCATTTAGAGCTGTAACGACTTTCCTCTTTTTCTGACGAGGAGTAAGAGATATCGGACCAATGTGCAGCGTGGTAAGTGTCCATTTTAATATATAAAACTGAACACTACAAAAATACAAAACATCAAAGTGAATGAACAAACGAAAATCGAAACAGTCCCGTATGGTACAAACACAGACACAGGAAACAACCACCCACAAAACACAATGATAAACAGGCTAGCTAAATATGGCTCCCAATCAGAGACAACGACTGACAACGACTGATTGGGAACCATACTAGACCAAACACATAGAAATATAACCATAGAACATAGAAAAACAACATAGAATGCCCACCCCAACTCATGCCCTGACCAAACTAAAATAAAGACCTAAAAAAGGAACTAAGGTCAGAACGTGACAAGAGCATTTATTTGCAGAAAATAACAACTGGTCAAAATAACAACAAAAGATGCAATGCAGTCAGACCTTGAATAATGCAAAGAAAATAAGTTAATATTCTTTTTAAATTTTTAAACGACACAATATCAATGTTTTAACTTAGGAAGAGGTCAGAAATCAATATTTGGTGGAATAACCCTGATTTTCAATCACAGCTTTAATGCGTCTTGGCATGCACTCCACCAGTCTTTCAGATTGATGTTGGGTGACTATATGCCACTCCTGGCGCAAAAATTCAAGCAGCTCGGCTTTGTTTGATGGCTTGTGACCATCCATCTTCCTCTTGATCACATTCCAGAGGTTTTCAATGGGGTTCAGGTCTGGAGATTGGGCTGGCCATGACAGGGTCTTGATCTGGTGGTCCTCCATCCACACCTTGATTGACCTGGCTGTGTGGCATGGAGTATTGTCCTGCTGGAAAAACCAATCCTCAGATTTGGGGAACATTGTCAGAGCAGAAGGAAGCAAGTTTTCTTCCAGGACAACCTTGTACGTGGCTTGATTCATGCGTCCAGATCATCACCGATCCTCCACCAAATTTCACAGTAGGTGCGAAACCTGGAGAGGCCTACAAGCCACAGTATCTCACACCCACTGTGAAATTTGGTGGAGGATCAAGAGGAAGACACATGCCATCAAACAAAGCCGAGCTGCTTGAGTTTTTGCGGCAGTTGTCATTTTCTGCAAATAAATGCTCTAAATTACAATATTTTTATTTGGAATTTGGGAGAAATGTTGTCAGTAGTTTATACAATATAACAAACATGTTAATTTTACCCAAACACATACCTATAAATAGCAAAACCAGAGAAACTGATAATTTTGCAGTGGTCTCTTAATTTTTTTCCAGAGCTGTATATTAGTTCAAATGCATTGTCTGCAGGATGGTACCAGGGGGTGATTACAGGACTTGCTTTTACAGGTATAGAGTTATCTCTTTTGTAATCAGCAGATGATATGCTGTTGGCCGTCCGTCTGTGGTGTAAGGTCTAGCTAATAAAGCTCATGTTAATTGCACCGCTGTCTGGCTCCCACCAGCCCGGCTGATGTGATGACTCCCATCTCGCTCACTAACCTGTCATCTCCTCTGCCACAAGGAGAACTTCTGCACATCCCCAGGCCAAACTCATTTACTGCTGTAGTTTCATCACACCCACACACTCAAAGTAACTGCCAAACCCCGCCGCTGCTCATATCCAAAGGTGAATTATCAAGCCAGTGGACAAGACGCCATGGGAAAACGCCCTGGGTTAGCCTTCATAGCTGTTAATATGATTACATAACTATCTGCTTTTCTTTAGCTTTAGAGATCGCCTGGCGAAGAGCTTTCAATTCAGACTTTTAGTGAGTCTGCAAAGCCTTGTCATTATCAATCTAATCTCTTTGCATGACTTGCAGAGTGGACCACTTTTGACTGGGAGCTTGCAGAGTGCACTCCCGTGACATATTATGATTAATATTTGACTGGAACTGTCCCCTGGTATATTGTCTCCAACCCCCTGAGGGGCCTGTATTGATAAATGGAGAGCACTAAGTTTAGCTTGTTTAATCTGCTCAGTCAAGGCTATACAACAGAGTTGTATGCCATTTAATTTCTCTCATTTCTTTCACCCGATGTTGTTTGTCACATCCCCATCAAAACTTGTGTTTATTTCTACTGCCTTATTTCACTGGAATAAATCATGAGTCATGGGGACCAGTAAGCAAAATGTTATCTGTGATCACAATGCTATTGTATGGACAGACCTGTTGGAGGATAACACAATGTTCAGGGTACACAAAGGTTTCGTTTTTATTAAACAATGAGTGACATCTGGCCCTGACCTTTAAAGGACGCACACGTGGAGCCATTGTTAGCCATCTCCCCTGACGTATAGCAGCAGCCGTTGACTGGTCCTAGAGTGCTCCGTTCCAAACAGCGTCTCTGGAGTTGTGACATTCAACAGCACAAAGCAGATAGCACTGTTGTGAACACTCTGACACTAGCATGACATTTCCTCTCATCAGCACAAGCTGTCAGAGACGGGGCTTTCAGCTGTACACTCATTTGAACTCAAAACACCGGAGCAGCAGGTCCATAATACAGAGAGTTAAGACTATGCTTTCTGCAGAGTTAGTTAACCTTTATTTTAACAGGGAGTCATGCTTAGCCCAAGGTCCCTTTTACAGATAAGCCCTGTAATTACAAAAATATACACATCAATACAATATGAAAAGTAAAACAAAGATACTGTGCAAAACACAGTCAGAGAAAACAAACACATTCTTCATTTGAAAGGTCCTCAATCTGCTCTCTGAAATGCCCTAGAGGCACCAATTCATCAAATGTTAGAGTTTTAGAGATTATTCCACAAGTACTATAAGGTGCAAAAAAACTAAAGCTGATTTACTTAACTCTGTACACTGAAGGAATTTCCAGAGTTATCCATCCCTGAGACAATTGTACATCTAAAAGTTATTTTGATCTTAGGTACAGCAGGAGTTTTTGTAAAATAGCTTTATAAACAAAAAGAGAGCAATGCATCGATCTACCTTCTTTCTGATACATAGTGTATTGATCTGCTTCCTACTATTAAGCTAGAGGCATGACATATTTTCTATATAAACATTAATTTTTTTTGGGGGGGGGGAGGATCTTGTCTGATCGCTGCAACTCTCCAACAGGCTCAGGAGAGGCGAAAACATGACCCACCTAACCGCGCTCCTTAAAACCTCTACGGGATCGGTGTCCCTACACTGGGACGGTTGAGCTAATGTGTGCTAATGTGATTAGCATGACGTTGTAAGTAACAAGAACAATTCCCCGGACACAGACATGTCTTATATGGACAGAAAGCTTAAATTCTTGTTGTAAGTAATGTCCAATTTACAGTAGCTATTACGGTGAAAAAATACCATGCTATTGTTTGAGGAGAGTGCACAACAACAACATTTTTTTGTCGCGGCTACTGGTTTGATACGTTCACCTCTGAAGGTAAATAATGTACTTACATTCAGTAATCTTGTTCCGATTTGTCATCCTGACGGTCTTGGAGATAAAATATAGCATAGTTGTGTATGATAAAATAAATGTTTATATTAAAATCTAGGAACTGGGTTCTAAAGTTTGAACCCCTGCTGTTTCTGGGCTTCTACTATAGAAATAGATAATGTAGGCCCTCCTGAATGGCAAAGCTGTCTAAGGTGTTACTACAGACCCGGGTTCATTCCCGAGCTGTGCCACAACCAGCCATGGCTGGGTATCCCATAAAACGGCGCATAATTGGCCCAACATCGTCCGGATTAGGGGAGGGTTTGGCCGGTGGGGCTTTACTTGGCTCATTGCGCTCTAGTGACTCCTTGTGGTGGGCCGGGTGCCTGTGGGCTGATCCCGGTCACCAGTTGAACAGTGTTTCCTCTGACACGTTGTAGCGGCTAACTTCCGGGTTAAGCTGGCGGGTGTTATTAAACCAGGTTTCAATACTGACCATTAAAATGAAGGGTGAGGTGTTGAGAGCTCATGTCAAAATGAGCGCATCTAATCCTTATAGTCCAGTCCATGCACGCAATATGCGGAACAGCCTGCTGTAAGGCCCTTCTAATGATGTGTCTCAAATGACCTTTCTCCGCGGGTGTCTGAGACGTCAGGAAGCATGTCTGAGACGTCTGCTTGCTGTGATGTATGGTGGGGAGCTGCTCTGACTTATTACCCTTCACTCATGTAACACAGTGCCTGATAGTCAAGTACTACCCCTTCATTTAACGGATGCCCCTGGCACAATACGCCCTCTCTAGCTTCTCTAACTCTGCCACCCTCTTTATGTGGCTGATTTGGAGCTTGATTTCCTGTTTCATTGTTTTGTATGGATCAGTGATCCTTGAGTGTGTACTGGAGACCTAGTTTGCGAGTGTGTGTGTGCGTGCAGTAGAGTGAGAATGTGTGTGTGCTCTTACTAGTGTGAGTTCCTCTCTGTATTGTAGTCAGGTCTGTGTTTCTTTGCCATTCCTCATCCATTCTCTCAGGGCTCGTGTTCAGTATTCTAACAGGACACACAGACAGACAACACACCAGTGCACATTGTGTGTTCTTTGAAAAGATGTGCTTCAACTGCAGGAGTTGTATTCCAGGGGATATAACCATAGGTACTGAGAATGTTTTTGCAAGTTCTACAGATGGATATCATTCCGCTAATACAAGATTAGTCAAGGCCCAGTCCACTACTTTTGTGGGAATTACAGTATATACTTCAAATTAGTGGATTCGGCTATTTTAGCACCACCCATTGCTGACAGGTGTATAAAATCGAGCACACAGCCATGTCATCTCCATAGAAAAACATTGGAAGGAGAATTGCCTTACTGAAGAGCTCAGGCCCTTTCCTGTGTCAGCATGACAATGCCCCCGTGCACAAAGCGAGGTCCATACAGAAATGGTTTGTCGTGATCGGTGTGGAAGAACATGACTGTTCTGCGCATAGCCCTGACCTTAACCCCATCGAACACCTTTGGGATGAATTGGAACGACTGCGAGCCAAGCCTAATCGCCCAACATCAGTTCCCGAACTCACTAAGGCTCTTGTGGCTGAATGGAAGCAAGTCCCCCAGCAATGTTCCAGTGTATATATACAGTATTTTTTTTCAAAAATGATTAAATGAGTAGTATTTTTTTTTACCCTCAGCACCCCTACTTCCTGCGGCTTCCAGATACAACAGAGTGCAACACAAGGTGGTGTGGAATCTGGAATCGTGCATTAAGAGTTTAAAAATTGTGCAGGTTCTGTGGCAGCGTGTTTTGTGTGTGAAAGGGGTGTAATAAGAGCAAGGTAGCATGGGCGATTAATGTGCTATCGATCCACTCACCTCTCCGCCCAAAGGCAAGGAGTCTCCAAGCAATCTACAGGTCAATTTACAGTTCTCCTCCACAAGGTCTCCCAAAGGTTCAGAGTGCACCGGCTTGGATGACACGCCATGCTGCACACAGAATGAAAACCCCCTTGCAAAGCTTATTTCTCTGCCAGCCAGGGGCCACAGTTGCGCCTCTGGTCCTATCTATTTCAGTGCTCCTCCACTGACCTGGGACTTATGAGTGGAATAAGTCCAGCGCTGTGGGATCGTGCATCGGTTACAACTCTGACAGACACTTAGAGGGGGTGTGTTCGGTTGGGTTATCATTTACCGTTCAGTCATCAGCTTCTATTCTCAAACCATTCTCCTCTCCCATGAGCTCTCTGTGCAAATCTCTGTACAAATGTCTACAGCTGCCTTTCAAATGGCAACAAACAAAAATGTGGATTAACAGTGATAAAATGTGGATTAAAAGTGACTGTGGACTAATACAATTATGAAAGGTTAGATCATGGAGGCATTAGATTAGACGTGGAGAAAAGCATAGAGCATCCAGAGCCAACCATTTAGCCACTAAGTTGGGGGCAGTAATGCCATTACAATCTTAAAAGGCCAAGCAAAATGTTGCCTCGTGAGTATCTACCAATTCAGAGGCTGTGCCCATGAAAAATAATGTAAAGAGCACCAACTAGAAACGTAAAATCTTTCTTCAATAGTTTTTTCACGTCTTCCTCCCTTCCACCTAATTGATCTCCCTATTATATTGTCCTTTACATCCTATTCCTTCTTCCACCTCTATCCAACGAAGGGAATGGATTGTATTATTCTCTCCATCATTCTATTCTCTCACAGAAGAGAAAACTGCCAAGCTAGGGGTTAAAGCAAGCAGGGTTTAGGCAGAGTGACTGTGGGAGTCTACCTCTTGCATTTTAATCAACATCAGTCCATTTCAAATTAAAGGAGAAGCAGCAAAGGAATGGAGAGACAAGCTATGAAGTTTCTACTGCTGCTTGATGCACTTTTGGATCATTAAACAATTCGGCATTTCCATAGTCATTTCTATAGTCAGCAAAGAGGTGGTTGTAAAATGCTAAGTTAAGATCACTTCTTCATCTGAGATGTATCCAATGACTATTCTGTGAGCTGGCTGGCTGTCACGTTCCTGACCTGTTTTATGTTATTTTGTATGTGTTTAGTTGGTCAGGGCGTGAGTTGGGGTGGGCATTCTATGTTTTGTGTTTCTATGTGTAGGTCATTTGTAATTAGCCTTATATGGTTCTCAATCAGAGACAGGTGTTTGACTTTTCCTCTGATTGAGAACCATATAAAGGTAGGCTGTTCACACTGTTTGTTTGTGGGTGGTTGTCTCCTGTGTCTGTGCGCCACACGTGACTGTTTCGTTTTGTCGTTCTTGTATGTAGTCTGTTCCTGTTCGTGAGTTCTTCGTGTATTTATGTAAGTTCCATGTTCAGGTCTGTCATCGTTCATTTTCTTATTTTGTAGTTTGTTGAAGTGTTTATCGTGTTTCGTCTTTTCTTTAATAAATTCGCTATGTCAAACTTTCATGCTGCGCTTTGGTCCAATCCCTACTCCTCCTCTTCGGACGAAGAGGAGGAGGACAACCGTTACACTGGCCATCAATATTTATTGATGTAATGGTGTGAGGTATTGAGCCGTTATTCCCAAACCACACTGCTCCACACGCATGCAAGGTGAACATTATACAGCACCAAAAGGACATTAGTGACCACTGACATGCTAGGGAGGGAAAAATACATCCACTACATGACCAAAAAGATGTGGACACCTGCTTGTCAAACATCTCATTCCAAAATCATGGGCATTCATATGTAGTTGGTCTCCCCCTTTAATGCTATAACTGCTTCCACTCTACTGAAAAGGGTTTCCACTAGATGTTGGAACATTGCTGCGGGACTTGCTTCCATTCAGCCACAAGATAATTAGTGTTGGGCGATTAGGCAGAGTTGGCATTCCAATTCATCCCAAAGGTGTTCGATGGGGTTGAAGTCAGGGCTCTGTTCAGGCCAGTCAAGTTCATTCACACCGATCTCGACAAACAATTTCTGTATGGACCTTGCATTGTGCACAGGGGCATTGTCATGCTGACATAGTAAAGGGCCTCCCCCAAACTGTACAGTGAGCACTATGCATTGGGGCAGGTATCGTTCTCCAGAGTCCAATGGCGGCAAGCTTTACACCACTCCAGCCGACGTTTGGCATTGTGCATGATGATCTTAGGCTTGTGCGTGGCTGCTCGGTCATTGAAACCCATTTCATAAAGCTCCCGATGAACAGCTCTTGTGCTGAAGTTGCTTGGAACTCGGTAGTGAGTGTTGCAACCGAGGACAAATTATTTTTACGTGCTATGCGCTTCAGCACTCGGCGGTCCCATTCTGTGAGCTTGTGTGGCCTACCACTTCGCGGCTGAGCCGTTGTTGCTCCTAGACATTTCCACTTTACAATAACAGCACTTACAGTTGACCAGGGCAGCTCTAGCAGGGCAGACATTTGACAAACTGACTTGTTGGAAAGGTGGGATCGGTCCCACGTTGAAAGTTACTAAGCTCTTCAGTAAGGCCATTCTACTGCCAATGTTTGTCTATGGAGATTGCATGGCTGTGTGGATGATTTTACACACCTGTCAGCAATGGGTGTGGCTGAAATAGCCAAATCCAATAATTTTAAGAGGTGTCCACATACTTTTGTATATAGTGTGTATATTTTTTGTATATTTATAATACAAAGCCTACACCGTCTACAGTATAGGGAATCTGCTCGCTTGGCAAGGATCATGTAGCGTTGCACAGTAGCTTTATTACCACATAATCAGTGTAATTATAAGTGATTAGCAATTGAAATGACTTCCTGTCATTTAAAGTCTATCATTCATATGAAATATTAGATTGATCATTACTGTAAAGGTTGCTGTTGTCATTTCTTAAATGTAATCTAACAGCAATCTCCAGAAGACGCAGCAGTGTTGGCTGATAATGCAATTTCTTACGTAATTGAAATAAACAGCTCATTAGACAAAAATGTAATGGTTTAGTACAATGACTGCACGAGTCATACCAATAAAGAAAAGGGACTGCCAGACACTCACTCAAACTTAGAAGGTTCAATTTTATTTAACACATGGAGATCAAAGATAAAGAAATACAAGTCTAATGACTTTTAAACCTTGCTCGAAGTGCTTACCAGGTAAACATTTTGTGGCACTGATTTCTATCACTTCTATCCACCTCTGCCCTATGTAGATGGTAAACAGTATATAATATTTAACAGCTGTTGTGTTGGAGAAACCAAAGGCTTTAATGATCTCATTAATTATTCAGAGGTTTTCATATCAGATGGTTCAGCTGAAGGAGAGAGAGGGGATGTTTATTAATGAAGGATTTTCACAACAACAACGCTGCCTCTCCATGGTCATCATCAACCCTCTCCATGAGGAGAGTGGTCCTGCAAGATAGAGCTACTTGGTAAGCTACACTGGTGGCACATACACAGACCCTATACCGCTCATAACGATTTGGAGCTTAGCATTGATCTCAATGAGAGGATGTGTAATGCATTGTTGAGTAGAATTGGAATTAAAAGGGCATGACCAAACAATCATCATATTGTCTAGTGTAGGTATTAGTAGTGGTCGTATCGGATAGGAGAGGTCAGTAGGTTTACAAGTAAATATTATATGCCCTTAGAGTTGTATTACCATAATGCATCATCATAACCCTACAGAAGATCCATGAAGATGTAAAAGACAGTACATCAAGTAGAAGTTCATTATTATGTACACTGAACAAAAATATAAACGCAACATGTAAAGTGTTGGACCCATGTTTTATGAACTGAAATAAAAGATCCCATAATTGTTACATACTGTACGCACAAAAAGCTTATTTCTCTCAAATTTTGTGTACAAATTTGTTTACATCTCTCTTAGTGAACATTTCTCCTTTGCCAAAAAAATGCATCCACCTGACATGTGTGGCATATCAAGAAGCTGATTAAACAGCATGATCATTACACAGGTGCACCTTGTGCTGGGGACAATATAAGGACACTGATAAAATGTGTAGTTTTGTCACACAACACAATGCCACATATGTCTCATGCTTTGAAGGATTGTGGAATTGGCATGCTGACTGCAGGAATGTCCATCAGAGCTGGTGCCAGAAATTTGAATGTTAATTTCTCTACCATAAGCCAACTCCAATGTTGTTTTAAAGATTTGGCAGTACGTCCAACCGGCCTCACAACTGCAGACTACGTGTGGCGAGTGGTTTACTGATGTCAACGTTGTAAACAGAGTGCCCCATGGTGGCGGTTGGGTTATGGTATGGGTAGGCATAAGCTACGGACAAAGAACACAATTACATCTTATCGATGGCACTTTGAATGCACAGGGATATGGTGACGAGATCCTGAGGCCAATTGTTGTGCCATTCAACTGTCGCCATCACCTAATGTTTCAGCATGATAATGCACAGCCCCATGTCGCAAGGATCTGTACACAATTCCTGGGATCTTAAAAATGGTCCAGTTCTTTCATGGCCTGCATATTTACCACACATGTCACACATTGAGCATGTTTGGGATGCTCTGGATCGACATGTATGACAGCGTGTTCCAGTTCCCACCAATATACATTAACTTCGCACAGCCATTGAAGAGGAGTGGGACAACATTCCACAGGCCACAGTCAAAAACCTGATCAACTCTATGCGAAGAAGATGTGTCATGCTGCATGAGGAAAATGGTTGTCACACCAGATACTGACTGGTTTTCTGATCCACACCCCTACCTTTTTGTAAAGGTATCTGTGACCAACAGTCATTCTCAGTCGTGAAATCCATAGATTAGGGCCTAATTTATTTATTTTAATTGCCGGATTACCTTACATGAAATGTAAATCTTTGAAATTATTGTATGTTGTGTTTATATTTTTGTTCAGTATATTTCATAAGATTATTCATATCTGTTATTTAATATTTCATACATCTCTAGCACTGTACATCTTTAAATATGTAGAACAATACTGACAGATCTTAGAGGTATAAACAACATTTACAGAGAGCATACACAGTATCAAACCTTTCCTCAATCCAAACAACAGGTAGTATGAGACTCCCCAGGTACACACACTGGTTAATCCTGTCACAAGAAGCCTTTACCTTGTTATTACCAGTCCCAGTCCCAGTGCAGCCTGGGGAGTGAGGGCTGTGGTGTGTCAGCACCGCTAGCTGATTCTCTGAGAGATATTTTTCATGTCTGTCAGTACCATTGTTCTGTAACTGTGCTCCAGACCCTCCATGTACTCCAAGTAATGACTCACTCTGAAGCTCCTCCTGATGGGAAATGAGAGGAGAGAACACAACAACTCTGGTTAGGCTTCCAGTCCAGCCCTCTATGGGCTTGTTGTGTGTGTGTGTGTGTTTGGTGAGGAGGTTGACATAGCAATATACAACCAACAGCAACGTGAACTTTAACAACCTGTAATAGTACAGCCAGTGTGTGGGATGGCCTAATGTGCAATGACATTTTAACAACTTCAATTGGATCAAGGCCAAATTGCAAGGACAAAATACAATTTAATTTGGGCAATTTGTACAGTCAGCAATTTAATTTAAGGCGTTATAATTACTCTCGGAGTGATACATATTTTATGGTGATTCTCAAGTACACAGACAATACAAAATGAAAAACAGAGGAAATAAACTTTTATGGGTTCATTGGAAAGTCGATGTGTGCAGTGCAAGCGTATTCTGTTTGCTACCTACAGTACACAGCACCCAAAGGAGCGATATCTTAGCCAATGACACAGAACAACCCTGAGCAAACAAGTGCAATGCAAATGCCCTTATATTCACACATTAAATTATGTAGTGGCAGGGGTTAAAGCACCCAAAAATACCATGATTGAAACTTAAGTCGATCTCAGATCAATTGCCTGGGGCCTAGTTAACCTCCTTTTTATGTAAGAAAGTCATGACCTTCATGCTTTTAGGGAAAGAGGATCGTTTTGTACATGTATTAAACTGTGAGTTTGACCAATTCCAGTCCCCTTGCTTAGGGGGTCCGGGTCCTCCCTGGGATCATTTTTATGTAGAAGGACTGAAAAGCTCAGTTCTGGTGACTTTGAACTTTCTTTTTTTTCTCTTTTTTTTCTCCCCAATTTTGTGGTATCCAATTGGTAGTTACAGTGTTGTCCCATCGCTGCAACTCCCGTACGGACTTGGGAGAGGCGAAGGTCGAGAGCCATGCGACCTCTGAAACACGACCCCGCCAAGCTGCACTGCTTCTTGACACACTGCTCGCTTAACCTGGAAGCCAGCCACACCAATGTGTCGGAGGAAACACTGTACAACTGGCGACCGAAGTCAGCGTCCATGTGTCCGGCCCACCACAAGGACTCACTAGAGCGCGATGGGACAAGGACATCCCAGCCGGCCAAACCCTCCCCTAACCCGGATGACGCTGGGCCAATTCTGCGCCACCTCATGGGTCTCCCGGTCGTGGCAGGCTGCGACACAGCCCGGGATCGAACCCGGATCTGCAGTGACGCCTCTAGCAATGCGATGCTATACCTTAGACCGCTGCACCACTCGGGAGGATGTTTACTTTTTAAAAGGACATTCTAAAAAAACATAATGAAAATAAAATTATGCTGACGCTATCTAAAATATAATTTCCACCTCCAGAAATGGGCGCAATAACATATTGGTAAAAATGATTGGACCGTCAGTAGTGTAGTGCTATGTTTTATAGGCAAGGGATCGCATTTTTTAAATTTAACTACTAAAAGTTTGTACCGACAGATTGAATATCATAAAAAAATAGGTGCATAAAATGCATCCTCCAATTGCAACGTCTGCCTATATGCCCACACATCTTGTCTCAAGAATTATTCATATTTTTAGTACCCCCAAACACCAAGTTAGGCATACCTAATTTCAAAATAGGCCACTATCACTGTCAATAATGAATGATAATTCTTCACGTTTTACCATTGAAATGTCCAAACTGCGTGCCCATTGTTTGATCTCAATCAGTTTCATGGGAACATGCATTAAGATCTTCTTGAATAACTGTTTCATGAGTGAATTAAAGCAGATGGTGTTAACAAACTATTAGCATTTCTTGTAGGCCTATTTTGTTTCAACTAAAGCATGCGGTGCCCACTGTTGAGTTTTGGCCGCATGAGGATTTTTTTTGGACTATTCAGCTTCAGATAAGAAATGACTGAGGATGTGTTTTTGGTGTAACATATTATAAGCTTACTATGCTACAGTGACTTATATGGTATTATATTCCAATCCTATATTCCAAAATGTCAAATACTAATGAATCATTATGTGATCTTGCGAGACATTTATTCAGCTTTATCTAACTTTACTAAACTGGCACCATTGTGAGAAGTGACATTTGTAATATAATAATAATAAGTGATGAGTAGGACTATTAGGCGTAGGCAACATCTTGATGAGGGTGATTATAAGCGTTTTGAGTGCCCTTCGTATCGTGGTGCTGAAAGGACAGCAGTGTTGTTCTGGGTTCACTGCAGGGTGTCCACTGCGGGATGTCCGTGGAGTTTTATGAACATCAAGGCAGACACAGGGTGAATTTGGATGCTAGATCTCATTGGTGTGATGATAAGGTTCATGCGTGGATCAGTTTGTCTTCATATGCAATAGAGATGGTACGTTTCTGTAAGCTAAGCACTCGGACAGTAGGGCGAGTTCAAGTGGGTCGTATAAGACCGTTTTGAGAACAGAAGTTTTAGCAACCCCTGGTAGAGATTTCGGTCTGCAGCTGTTCTTGTTTCATCAGATTTGGCCTGCTCAAAGTGGTCAATTAAATATAATTTATTTACAATTCATCAGAATATATTTTCCAGAAATAATTTTACCATGCAGCTAGGTGTATTCTCAAATTGAAAAAGTGAGGGAGCGCTACATCACTGTGAACCATGTTTATAGCCTATGCATGGTCTACATTATCAGATGTGCTATTAGCAATACGCATCATCACCTGTAGCCCAACTGATGCAGCATAGTGGCTATAAAATGGACCTAGGCTGAAGCCCTCTGCATTTTCTATTACAAAGTATGTCATTGCCCTTTTAAAATGACAATGCCCCTTTAAAAGTTCTGTTGCAACTGAGCCTATACCATGCTTGAATCTCCGGTTGTAAAACTGCATTTGTAAAACAATGCCACACTGAAGAAGTAGAGATTTTTTTTATAATTTAGATTTTTCATGGGGTTGTTTCAGCACCCTTACTTCCCGTGGCTATGAACGTGGTATCAATGTAAAACTGGGATCCCCCTCTTTTTACAACAAAGGCCAAAACTGCTTTCAAAATAAATTTGAAATAAATTCAAAAGTGTTTTCTGCTTTCAAATAAATTCAAAAGTATTGAATTAAGAATAGTTGTGCATTGAATGCTAGTTGTCAGAATACATGTTTCCCTCATATGGCTCTCACAACTTGAACGCGCCTCGAGAGGAATATTTATCTCACATAGAAAAACCAGAGATGGAAACTCGAGTCGAGTCGCAAAGAAAATGACTTGCGACTTGAATTAGACTCGTGATCAATTGACTTGACACTTGACTTGGACTCTAGATGAGAGACTAGTGAACAATGCAAGTCAGTACTGGGATACGTTTTTGTTGTGCGTTCTATCAGATAACATGGAACAGGCGGCATTGTAACACAGAGATAGTAGTTTAACACAGAGGGCTGAAAAACATTCTAGAACGTCTGCGTCATTTGTACGTCACTGTAGTACTACAGCTAAACAAACGTAATCAGCAACAATGTCATCAGGTGGTGAGGCTTTCGTTATTACATTTGGTTAGAAGAACCTGCATTATAAAGCCAGTGGCAAAAAATGAAATGCTGTTTGCAAAACTTGTGGAATTAACATTAAAGATGCAGGCTCAACTACACCCGGCATTTGAAAACTCACAGCAAAAAGTCAGTTAGGCTAGCTAGCTAACAACGTTCCAATGTGGTTAGACTAATAGCAGCCTGTTTAGCAGATGGCAGCTTGATATAGCTAGCTTTCTTGTGTGTCATCTCTTTTAGGTAACTGGAAATGTATTACTGTCGAATATTTCCTTGAAAGGTTAAGAGGTGGGTTGTCAGAAAGCTAGGTCTACTTGTTAGCAGAGATTATTAAATTACATCTCGGCGATATGCATATCACTCTGAGATTTAACATACTTTCTGCTGTAGCCTGGTCCTAGGAAGTAACGTAGTATAAAACGAGAGTTCAAAGCATGCAACTTCTTTGACATTTCTGCTGAAAAATCCCATAGACTATATATGTATATTTGTTTGTGTGCTTGTACTTCCATCTCAAGTCAGCAACAACTATCTATCGTGCTGCTCGTCTGCAGGTTCACTGAATTCTACAAAGCAAAGGTGCAGGGACAGAAGGACAGAGCAGCATTGACTCATTCTTGACCACCACAGGTGTCCATGTGTACAGCCAGGGCCACCCCAGGCAGAAGGCCATAACAGAGGCTGTACTGCAAGACCTGCAAGACCTTCCAGCAGTCTGCCTATGTCCTTATTGGACAACCCTCACTTTAGGCATTTCGTGTCAGTGGTAGATGACAAATATAGAACAGTAAGTAGGCCCACGTTGAACGGGCGCATGCATGACGTAACACTGAACAAAGAGGCTACAATCAAAAGTGCCCTAGAGAAGACAGGATCAGTGTCTGTCACTGTAGATATATGGACTGACAGGACCATGAGGGGCTTCATGGGAGTAACGGCCTATTACATGGCCATGGAAGAGAAAAAAACCACCCAGACTGGAGTCAGTTCTGTTGAGCTGTGATAGATTCACAGTGTCACACACTGTGGAAAGAATCAGTGATACATTTGAAGTAATATGTGATAATTTTGGCATAAAGCATCAATTAGAGTTTATCATATGTGATAACGCTGCAAATATGAAATAGGCCTTCACAGTTTGTTTCCCCAATGCAAGCAATGATCATGATGATGATGTGGATAACTCCAGCCTATGGGAAGAATTTGGTGAAGAGTACAATGCTGATGTAGAAGCTAAACCAACTGCAGGCAACAGCACTTACAGTGCTTTGCCCATTCATTACAACTGGTGATTAGAGATGGACTAAAGAAAGCAAAAAACATGAACCGTGTGATGGCTAAGGTAACTCAACTTTGCAGCTTACTACACACTACCTGTGGTCTGAAAGAAGCATTTGAAGCTGAGTTCGGAGCCAATCGTAGTATCCCTGCTGCTGTATCTACCAGATGGAATTCAATCATCCGGCTTGTTAAAGCAGTCACCAATCTGAATCAAGCCTCAATAATCTACTTGAGCCTCAAAGCCTCAATAATCTACTTGAGGCCCAAGGACACAAGGAGCTCTGCTTATCACCAAGGGAATGGAGACAGCTATTGGAGCTAGTGGACATTTTGGACCCTTTTGTCCAGGCCACCGACCTTACTCAGAGGGAGAAAGTGGTGACTCAGTGCTGCCCTTCCTTGTGTACTGTCACTCAACTATCATCTGCAAAGTATACTGAGCACAAGTCGTCACCTAGTCAGTCTAGTAAAAGCACTGCAGCAGTCACTCAAATTTTGATTCCAGGGGGTGTTTGTGAATGTCAGAATGGAGCACTCGGATGAACAGGCAACAAAACTTCCATTTGGTGACAATGTATACATAATGGCTGCACTGCTGGACCCATCTTTCTGCCTGCTCTGGCTTATTCAGGATGTCCTCATACCACATGAAGATAAAGCTCAATTGAAGGAGATTTTGATTGGTAGGTACAATGCTTTCTATGTCACTTGCATTCAAATAATAACTGTTTTTTCATGTACAATATATACTGTTATTCTTGATCATATACATCATTTTATGATTTTTTTTCAGACCTTGTTTTGGCTGAGGCATGGAAAGTCACCGTTACGAAGAGCAGTAGCGGAGAAGAAGAACAACCACCTGGCAAAACCTCCAGACTGTTCTCTGGCCTCCGCAACAAGATCAGCAAGAAGAAAGGAGACAAAGCCATGTCAGAGCAGAGATTATTTGCTACATTCAAGTATCTTCTGATGAAAATGAAGTTGATTGCTTGGATTTTTGGAGAATCCATGCAAAAGACTTTCCAAGGCTGCCACCAGTGCCCCAGCGGAGAGAGTGTTTAGTCATGGAGGCCTCATCATGCGCCCTCATCGTGCCAGGCTCAGTGCAAGAACGATGACAAACTTCATCTTTCTGAAATGTAACCTGTCTGCAACATAAATGTTCTCTGTCTTAGGGCACAGGACATAATTTGCTACTTGTTACAGGAAATTGTATTTCTGTTAAGTGTCCAGGTCAGTAAGTATATTCTAGGGATAAAGGTCATTACGTTTGATATATAGGATACTTTAGTAGTGCAGTTAACAGTTGTCAATCATTTTGGTTTACATTCATACTTGTCATTTATCTTCCCTCACCTACAGATTTTTTTGTTTGTGTGACAGAATGAAGTGAAATATAGACTGTCTGCCACAAAATACCATGCACTTTAAAATGTTATGTTGGCTTTTTTCCATATCCGGTACAATTACTTTTATTAATGTAAACTGTCTACATTTTAAAAGGAAATGTATTTTGATTTAAATAGTGCCTGATGTGCTTTCTTTCATACAAGTATAGACTAATGAACAAGGGAGTCTCTTCAAATAATTTACAAGGTTTATAGACCTAACCCACAGCATGCAGAAAGCCATTGCCAAAAGCGATTTGAGACTTGACTTAGACTTGGCCCTAAAATATTTGAGACTTGACTCTACCTCAAAGACTTGTGAACATCTCTGCATAGAACACACAAGTCGAGAAGGTAAATAGGTAAACTATTATAACATGGTGTTGTCTGATTTTGTTTTAATAACGACATTACATGGAAAAAATAGTAGTTCTGGAAAGTTACATCCTGAGGGATGAAGTAAATGCTTTAAATTACTTTACCAGCATTATAGACTATTTCATTCCTTTAATTTGAACATCGGAGTGCCAGAAACCATCATGCATGTCAGTTCAGTGCATACAGCGTAACAGAAAATAAAATATTTGAGAATACATTTATTTTGGAATTTCATAGACCAGACATGCTTCTATCTGTAATGGGCTAGGTCATTTCCAAACCAGCACCCTGCTCTAAGGCAGACCTGTTATCTATGTTCACGAGCACATTCACTTACTTGGCCTGTCAAAACAAGGGAGGGCTGTGGTGATAAATGTGGGATTAGCATGAAGAACACTCTACTTAATGGAGTGACATTTCTTCCTGCTCCTTCCTGTTCCAAGTTGATAATGGCAATCTTTGTATGAAAAGCCACCCAAATGACCAATATCATTTTCCTGAGTCTTTATCACTTGTCACCCAGAAAAGAGCTGTAAACACCATCAAATGTGCAAAAAGTGAACTATCTAACAGATAAGAATTCATACAGCAAGTTAGGTATACCAACTGTACTGTAGCCTTGCTCCTATTGTTACTGTTAGAGAGAAGCAGGGACGGGAGAAAACATTTAGGAATGCACTTTAGAAAATATCTCTGAGCAGATAGTTGGCTGAGAACCTATGGCAACATTGTGTAGTGACAGGCAATTTCGTTTGAATAACAAAGAGGCTTTACTTACCATTTGATTCATGTAGCATTTGAGTCACCGGCAATGCTTTTTTACACTCTGTCTTCCACCGCATTGAGCTGCAGACTGACATCCAGAACAATTGTAACAAGTAATTTCCATTTAAATGTTTAATTGAGATGAAATATAGATGTACTAAGCAGCTGCGGATACGTACAAAACCCAACAAACCCATCTGACTGTCTGTCTAAAACGGATCCCCTATTGTTCAAAGTGTGAATCCTCAATGAACATTTACAAAGTAGCATGTTTCACACTGTCCAAGTTGAAGCAAGGACAATGAGGAAATTGTGTAAGCATATTTCTGTCTAGCTGTATTTGAGCCAAAATGCATGCTACAATTCATCACAAGAATATCTCCAGATAAGGCCATGATGTAATATTTTAGTCAAACTACTAACAATCTGTTGATGGAGCTGGGACTCAGTTGTTATCTCTTGTGGACAAATTCACTAGCTCTAGCTGTATGAATATGACTGTACTCTATGGAGAGTGTCTCAGTGTTTCAGGGCTTTGCGGTGCCGCAGGTAGTGTGACTGACAGCCAGCCAGCCTCACCTTAAGGAAGACCTGAATGTCCTGGGACTGCGTGTACTGCAGGTGTTCCAGCACGGCCACACACATGTACACCTGGTAGTTCAGCTGTATCACCACACAGGTGGACACATATTGGCAGATCTCAGGCCAGCCCAGGTAGTTCCAGAAACACTGGCCCAGCCAGTGCAGACACATCTGGAAAAACACCTACCCACACTAAGAATGTAAACCAGAAAATGACACAGATGAAGGGATGATATTAAAGGTTATGAATGTTTTAATCTAATCCACATGACTTGGAGAAATAAGTACTGAGGCTTTGAGATAGTGGTGCTGTGGAGCATGCTGAGTGGTTGTATGATGTCTATCATGTGCTTTACCTACAAAATTAACTGGAGAGCTTGGCTCTAACAATAATTAACTGTCTTGTTTCTCTACCCAAGATACTGAACCACACAGAGGACAATCATTATTTTGAATGCATAATGTATTGTAATCAAACTCCTATCTTCCTACATTAAAACAATGACAACTTCTAATTCATTTTTGTAAGAACAGATTTATCCGTAAAATCAACAGTACACTTGACATCCTTTATAGGTCTTTCTAACTGTCTTTTCAAGGTCTTCTCAATAACAGTATTTTGAAGGGAAAGAAGTGACATTCAACTTGAACTATTCAGATAGACAGAGCTAAGGCCAGTCCCAGACGGATCTGCTAGCTCCTCCACCCACTCACTCCACACTGCAATTTACTCTGTATGTTTACCACAGGAGGCTGGTGAAGGGAGGATGGCTCATAATAGTGACTGGAATTAAGTGAATGGAATCAAACACAAGGAAACCATGTGTTTGATGTGTCGAGACCATTCAATTTATTCCATTACAGCCATTACTATGAGCCTGTCCTCCTGAATTAAGGTGCCACCAGCCACCTGTGATGTTTACAGTCTGAATATCTCTCCTAGCAACCCCAGATGATGTGGCATAGCTGCAGGTGCACAATATCTTGCCATTCCTGATGGAGGTGACCTCATCTGAAGGTCAGTTTCATTAGTGATTCCTGCTTTGTCATGTTATCAAAACGTATTAGGGCATAATTTCATTCATGGCAAGAACATACTGGATTGATATATAGAGGTTGATTGGGAAGGTGGGTGCAATAGTTTGCACCCAATGACTTTAAATCTATACTGTAAACTCTTTAGCTTAAGATACTCAGTCCCTGATGACACATACGAGATGACAGTCAGCCTGGAACACTGAGCCAAAAGAAGATGAGATCAAAACAAGACTTTCAAGGTGAACTCTTTGTTTGGACATGAACGTTTACGTCAAAGGAATCAAGTGTGGCAAGCCGAACAGTAGAGGGATTCTGCAGCCTCAGTTCTGAACTTCTTTATAGAGAATATGTGTGGCTGTGACCTTGAAGAAAACATATTACACTTTCATGAAAAATCATTTCTATTCCATTTCAATGGTTGAAACCAAGGTCAAAATAGTAATTAAGGGTATCCATTTGATTATAATATAATCCTGTGAAAACAGTGGAAAGTGAAAGGACATAGGGTGATATTGTACCTGGGAGGGGGTAAAACCGGACATCCTGAAGGTAGAGAAGACCAGTGGCATGTCAGGCTTCAGCAGCATCTCTACATAGTGTGTTGTACATAAGTAGACTGGATAGATGCCAGCATGAGCAATCTCCATGTGGAGGTGAACCTAAAAGGCTAATAAAATAAAACATGTACAGAGCAGAGGACTTTAACTACAAAAGCCCAGCTCTGTAGGTTAATAGGTAAACGTGTGAAAGTAACATTCAGACAGACAGCTGCTTTGTCTGATTTTCACTCCTCATTTTCCTCAAAATAACAGAATTGTCAGAGCCTGAATGCTTTCGAAGAATGCAGTATGTGTGTGTGTGTGTGTGTGTGTGTGTGTGTGTGTGTGTGTGTGTGTGTGTGTGTGTGTGTGTGTGTGTGTGTGTGTGTGTGTGTGTATGTTCACAGTCAATTTGCTACTACTACTTAATTACTTGTCCCTGTTTTCTTAGGTATTGACAGGATCAATCGCATCAAATTTATAGAGGATTTTGCCACCGCTGTTTAGAAATTCTCCTTCATTGGCGACATGGTGTGCATACTCCCATCTGTCTGCATACATCCTGATTTGCATGCACTGCTGCTCGGATGGCAGAGCTATGAAGAACTATAATCATTTGTGCAAAATTGTCCACGGTAGCATTACCATTTCCAAGACATTCTTACCCCTGCAACTCTATTAACTTCAGCGTATTCACCAACATCTGCAGAGAGAGATTGCCGTTTCCACATTTTATGGGGACAATGGTAATGACTATGCCACCATAATCTCATCATATTCACCATTTCCATCAAGAAAACATGAGGCATTAACAATCCCTAGTCTACAAAGATACAAACGATAACATAACTCAAAACGTGTACGATTTGGCTCGTGTTGCATAAATTGGGGCGAGAATATTTAGTATTAAAATGCAACTCATCTTTCCAATGCACAGCCATACAAATGACAGTATTTCATAATAATCCAGTTGCAGCAGGATTTAGTAGAAGGTCCCACCAAATGAAAGAAGTGTTTATCTCCTCACATACTTTTCACATCCTCTTCCTTGATTACTCCTTAAGCTGCATGCAAATGGAAGGCAGAGAGAGACAGAGGAGAGACAGCAGAGACAACAAAGTTCTATTCGTCAGACTGGAGGCCTCTTGGTATTCAGTCCCTTCCTGGGAGAGCGAGGGGTGGGCTGCTGGACTCATCGATCCGTGGAGCGTAGCGGGCCAGAGGAAGGCCGATGTGAGCAGGTTAATATTTTTTTATTCAACCAGGCAAGTCAGTTAAGAACAAATTCTTATTTACAATGACGGCCTACCAAAGGTAAAAGGCCTCCGACGGGGACGGGGGCTGGGAATAAAATAAAATAAATAAAATAAAAATATAGGACAAAACACACATCACGACAAGAGAGACACCACAACACTACATAAAGAGAGACCAAAGACAACATAGCATGGCAGCAACACATGACAGTACAGCATGGTAGCAACACAACATGACAACAACATGGTAGCAACACAACATGGCAGTAGCACAACATGGTAGCAGCACAAAACATTGTACAAACATTATTGGGCAACAGCCCAAAGGGCAAGAAGGTAGAGACAACAATACATCACGCGAAGCAGCCACAACTGTCTGTAAGAGTGTCCATGATTGAGTCTTTGAATGAGAGATGGAGATAAAACTGTCCAGTTTGAGTGTTTGTTGCAGCTCGTTCCAGTCGCTAGCTGCATCGAACTGAAAAGAGGAGCGACCCAGGGATGTGTGTGCTTTGGGGACCTTTAACAGAATGTGACTGGCAGAACCGGTGTTGTATGTGGAGGATGAGGGCTGCAGTAGATATCTCAGATAGGGGGGAGTGAGGCCTAAGAGGGTTTTATAAATAAGCATCAACCAGTGGGTCTTGCGACAGGTATACAGATTTACAGTTTACAGAGGAGCATAGAGTACAGTGATGTGTCCTATAAGGAGCATTGGTGGCAAATCTGATGGCCGAATGGTAAAGAACATCTAGCCGCTCGAGAGCACCCTTACAAATCAGGACAGGTCATTTCACTGAGCAGCCATTACGAACACAGGCTGTAAAACAGTGATCACTAAGGTCGTTACAGAAAACACCAGACTGGTACATATCAGGATTATTTGTGAGAATAACATCAAGGAGACATCAAGTAGCCTTTGCTGGGTGTTTGGAGTCATACCTTGTGGGATTGGTAATAATCAGAGAAAGATTTAGGGAGTCCCATTGCTTTAGGACGGTCAGGAGGTTTAAGCATGTCCCTGTTTAGGTCACCTAGCAGGACAAATTCAGACTTAGTGTAAGGGGCCAGGAGAGAGCTTAGGGCAGGTACGGTACAGGCCGGTGCAGATGGAGGACGATAACACCCAGCAACAGGCAACAAAGAGCTATTTGAAAGTTTAATGCTTAAAACCAGCAAATTAAATTGTTTGGGGACAGACTTGGTGGAGACAACCGAGCACAGAAGGTTTTCCTTGGTAAAGATTGCTACACCCACCACCTTTGAAAGATCTGTTTTGCAGAAAAAGGTTATAACCAGAAAGGTTAACATCAGTGTTCAAAACACTCTTCCTTAACCCATGTCTCAGTAATGACCAACACATCTGGATTGGAGCTGTGAACCCACACTTTCAACTGATCCATTTTAGGTAATAAACTTCTAGTGTTAATGTGCAGAAATCAGGCTTTTACGAGAGCTGAAATCAGTGAAGCAGATATCAGAGAACAAGTCAAAATTGGGGTTAGCAACACTAGATGGGCCAGGGTGCACATGCACATTTCCAGATATCATCAGCAGTATACAATCAGTACAATCAGGGCACGGCTGAGGACAAGGAGAGCTCTGCAGTGTTGATTTATGACATTTGAATGTGCATTAGATGGCAACAAGCAGAAAATGCTAGGGGATGGTCTCTAAACAGCAGGAGTAGGCTTCAAAGGCCTCTGGATTTAGATGGGGTAGGCTGTGAGAATCTCCTGACATTTTTGAGCTCAAAGGATTTGACACCTCTCACTTCACACCTCAGTGCTAATTGAAGTTGTATCTGTTCTGTCCTAGCAAGCTTGGTTGCCTTAAGTTAGCATTCAGTCCTTATAAAGTAAAATATATCATTGTAATGCATTTTTCTTCTTGGCTCTCAAAATAGCTTCAGACTAAACATTACTCACTCAGTTCCGAGTTGGATGGTGTTTCAGGTTTATGTTGTTGTTTGCCAGAGTATATGCTGTATAGCTTGGAAATAGGAATCTTTGGTAGTAGGAATCTTTACAGGTAATTTTGTCCACAATCAGGTTGTAGGTTTGGAGTTTTGATTTGGAGTGAAGGTTATGTTGTGGAGGGTAGTATCCTGTATATGTCCTTGCCAAAAAAGTGTTTCTAACTCTAAATCTATCTTTTTGAAATAACATGCAGAAAATTATGTCTCTCTCTCTCTCTCTCCATTTATCCAGCCATGAGGCAAACCAGTCGTGGCAGGGTTAGGCTCCCTGCAGTGTCTGGTGGGGGGTGTCAAGGAGAAGCTCTAACAAAGTGCAACATCTAGGCCTGTCTGACTACCCCCCCCCCCCCTCCAATGTTAGGGAGAGGTCCACTACAACAACCACAACATCTTACCTAGCGCACCACAGGTCAGTCTCAGTAGGCAGCAGAAGAGAGGGGTTACAGATTGAGGGGGCTGAGGCTGGACGCAGTGGGCCTTCTCAATGTGATTGACAGGCATGTACTGCAGGGGAGTGGAAGCGGCCAGTCAGGATGCTAAACAGAGAAGTATGAATCTGAATTCAAAACAGAGCATAACCATGAGAGGCTCTTACCAGGGAATAAAGAGAGGAGTCTCGGCAGAACTACAGGTGTCACTCTGTTAAGGAAAAGGTCCGTTTCTAAAAGCCTGAGTGTTCATGATGAGTCCTTGAAAAAAGACAGGTGTAAAATATCTCTTCTACCTCTGAGAGAGAATAATAGAGTTATGACCCTGGAATTGTCTGTGGAGGCTAAGTCAGTCCCTTTGTGATTCGTGCGGGTGTCAAACATAGATAGCTGATAAGGATACAAAGCTCCGATGTGAGTTTAGTTCTCTGTTGAGAGAGGAGCTCTTGGCAACGCTTCACCAAAAGACAGAGGTCCTGCTCGAATTCATTGCTCAATAACTTCAGATATCTCCCATACCTACAAACAAACACAAATTGACACAAATTCAACAGGGCTCTACTGATCTTATTGTGTCCATTGTCACAAAGACATCACAAAGTACGTTAGAAAATATTCAGGATTCTAGATCACACTCTGACTAATTTATTCACCAAATTATGAGGTGTGCAATCAGAACAATTAGGGTTAATAGAAGATATAATTAGCCCAAATGAGCCTTGTTTTAATGCTCTTCTGTTCATTAGCATATTGCCCAAAGACAGTATGACATATCTTAAAGGAGTTCATAGAAAGTTGACCCATTGTTCTAGAATGTCTCTGTAATACTGCTGATCACCGTATAATTCTGTAATAATTTTAGTTATCTTTATTGGTCGCTGAGTACCCTCTCTGAGAAAATGGCTGGTGCTTACTGGGGGGATTGAAACAAAGCTGCGAGGTTCAGTCAGACTTTGAGGATGCAGACGGCGTACCTGAGAGGCCTGAATCCCCAGCTGGTCCACAGATGACAGGCTGCCAGCCTTTACGCCGCTCTCCGATGCTATAAAACAGGCAATAAAGGAACGGGAAATTACCAGGGGTTTACACAATCGTGCTCCCCAGCCATGAATAAACATTTAAATTCAATGACTGCGGCAAAGCAAAGAGAACGTGACTTTGCCAAAGCTCGCTCATCTGGCGAAATGACACAAACCCTAATCACACCTCTATGTGATACATTGCAGAAACGATCAGACGAGCGATCTGTATTCATCATAGAAACCAATGCATGCTTTAATTGAGAAAATGACCTTGATGAGAGTGAAGTAAACCCAGACTGACTGCTGCAGTTCTGTGGAAACTACTCTCCTCTCCTTATTAATGTCAGCGAACCCCACTTCCTGATTGCAATTACAATCTAATGGAGATGAATGACTTCTCTCTCCCGTCTGCCATTGTTGCCTCTTGATAGATGAGCCTGTGAGAAATGCCTGGGAGAGATGTGGAGAAGCTCACAGGGTTAAGGCTCCAGAAAATGTCTCTGCTCCGTACAATGGCAGCCCCTCAACTTGAGCAAATCTCTGAGCCTATTGTTGATGTCAATCACAAGCCATGACAAGAGAGGGAAAGAGAGTCAAACCACACTGGCTATGACAGCTGCTCCCCTGATGGACCATTTTGTGAGAGGAATAACTTGAAAGAGGAAAGGAGAAAACAGGGCATGGGAGTGTGTGTGACTGAGGGGGGAGATGGAGAGTTTATTTTGCCTTTTTCTATGATTCATCGTCCATTGTGAGCTCCAGCCCAAGAGTACAGCTCCGTTCTGATGAGCATATCTCACACAGCGACTCCAGTGTTCGTTTGGCCTGAGTTAAGCAAGCGAAGCGGAGAAAGAATACATTCTGAACATATATGGTATTGATCCAGACGTCAGGACTAGAACACCTACAGGTCTCAATGAAACACTCACTGACCTCTACACCTACAGTATGTTACCAAGTCAACCATGTATTACTTCTCATTGACTAACAGAATTGTACAGGAACACATAAAGGAACATACTTAAGGGAATGGGTTTCAAAGGTTATAAAGGTATGCTATTAGCCTCTAGGTTTCAGGGAAACCATAAAACTAAGCTCCACAAAAACATGAAAATAAAGATTTAAAAATCAACACCAATGCCTTAGAAATGACAGACCATTATTGACTGGACTGACGTTACTGAAGCAAGCTCCCATCAATAAATAATGGGCAACATTGAGGTCTCGGGGGACCCCGGAAACGTTAGTGTGTGTTGATAGCATTATGAGGCCAGTTCGGATGAAAGAGCACCAAGGCACTGAGAATCCTTTGAGCTTCAAGGGAAAGTTAAATACTGTAACTAGTGATGAGATGGAGAGAATGTGCTTACAGTTTCCCTGAGTGAGGCCTCCACTGAACAGTAAATAGCCTGCCTTTGGATTTCTGGACAAAGAGCCAGATGTCATGATGGAGCACTTTGTACAAGATAAATAATACATGCAAAATGATTATAACACTGGGGAAAATAACAATATTTGAGTTGCATTTAAAAGGTTTGGTTCTGTTTAAGTGGTGGATGCTGATTTGTCCTGTCATTAGATGTCCACACAGATGAGCGGCACATCACTAATTAAAACACAGTTAATTATAGATAACAAAGCTGTGAAAGTGATGGGGATGGGAGCGTTTGTTCTATCATTTGCTATTTACTTGTAATTAATAAAAGTGTCACCACTGGAATAACTTCAAGCCAAAATTCAAAGAAATTTAAGATGTGATGAATTTTTAAGCAGTTTATGAATAATGAACAAAATGTCTGCATGAAGGACTGGGAGGTCTACCGACATTTCAGTAAGGCACTTTGGGTGGGAGACTGGGAGTGGCTGTCAGGGTAATATCTCCATTGTCATTCCTTTACAAGATAAAAGGGCCCGGCGCAGGACACACACCTTTCCATATCAATTAAATGTAAAGGTCAGAGGGAGATAGTTTTCTGACATGGTATGGAAGCATGTCGACGTCATAGGGCTGCAGCATGTTCCTGCCAGGCCTGTCTTTCCTCTATGTTCCACAGACACGCCCAATGGCAGACAGTCTCTCTCTCTCGCCCACTAGGCCCAGGTAGACCCTGAGGGGCTGGGAGGGAGACAGTAAGCTCCTCAGCTCACCCTGACCTTTGTATTGTGCAGGGGGGAAGAAATGCTCGGACTGCGAAGCAGAGAGGTGGCAACACAGCCTTCTCCAGTAGATCTGCCAGGACTGGTGAGGAGACAGGAAACACACATTGGATCAGCCAGGACTAGGGAGGAGACAGGAAACACACAGTGAATCAGCCAGGACTGGGGAGGAGACAGGAAACACACAGTGAATCAGCCAGGACTGGGGAGGAGACAGGAAACACAGTGGATCAACCAGGACTGGGGCGGAGACAGGAAACACACATTGGATCCGCCAGGACTGGGGAGGAGACAGGAAACACACAGTGAATCAGCCAGGACTGGGGAGGAGACAGGAAACACAGTGGATCAACCAGGACTGGGAAGGAGACAGGAAACACAGTGGATCAACCAGGACTGGGGCGGAGACAGGAATCACAGTGGATCAGCCAAGACTTGGGAGGATACAGTAAATACACAGTGGATCAGCTAGGACTGGGGCGGAGACAGGAAACACACAGTCAATCAGCCAGGACTGGGGAGGAGACAGGAAACACACAGTCAATCAGCCAGGACTGGGGAGGAGACAGGAAACACACAGTCAATCAGCCAGGACTGGGGAGGAGACAGGAAACACACAGTGGATAAGCCAGGACTGGGGCGGAGACAGGAAACACACAGTCAATCAGCCAGGACTGGGGGCGGAGACAGGAAACACACAGTCAATCAGTCAGGACTGAGGTGGAGACAGGAAACACACAGTCAATCAGCCAGGACTGAGGTGGAGACAGGAAACACACAGTCAATCAGCCAGGACTGAGGTGGAGACAGGAAACACACAGTCAATCAGCCAGGACTGAGGTGGAGACAGGAAACACACAGTAGGTTTTAGGAACATCACAGAGGCCTTGGATAAGCCATTTATCTTCAATGCTACATCAGGCAAGTACAGATTGTGCTGCCTTTATTATACACACAGCAGGGAAAAGAGTAAAGTAATCAAGCATCTTGTTTATCTATTATACAAAGAAAGGAAGCTCTGTGTAGACATTTTTTCTTATTTCTAAGATACATCAAAAGCCTTCGTCCTGGGTGCTTCTTTGTCTCTAAATGAAATAAGCAATCAGGAAGTATGTTACTCTGTACACCGCAATCCCTTCACAACCAATAACTCAGAATGGAACTCTTTGAAGTGACATTCAGAGGAAGAAATTGAACACACAATGACACATAATCATGACGGTTTCAATGAATAGCAACCAATCAATGACATAAACACCCTCAGAGAGTGCAACAGTACAGTACATATACAGTAAATTAAAATCGTATATGGGTAAATTAGTCATCTTTACCGTTATTTACTGTTACCCAGGCAAAGTGATCATCTATACATTTGCAGTTGTAGGCAGAGAGATATTGGTTCTTCATTATCTAGTAGTCTAGCAGCACACCCAATATGGGCCTATCATTTCATCCACTGACAAATTTATCATCCATTTATTCATGGGAATGTAATGGACTATCAAATGTTAACAAACTCTGGTCCCTGTCTGTAGTTTGAATATAAAACAGATGAGTTATAACCCAACAGCGCTATAATTCTCAAAAACAGTGTGGATTGTAGCATATCGGAATGGCTAGAACATGGAAATATGGATTCCCAGGTTTTATTGATAAACTATTCAAAGTCAGTTTTTTTCCGCTCTGACCATGTGAGCTGACCAGTAATAACCTGACCAGTAATATCTTTTTAATATCTTTTTTTATATTTTATACATAACATCATAATATATCACTCCCATTTGCTGAGACAATGTTGGACTTGGTGGTCATGACTTTACAGTATTGTCTCCTGCAGGTATCCATCCAGCTCCCATCCTTCTCTGTGTCCTTGGTGGAGGCCAGGAAGGCACTTATCTCAGAGTCCACAGACAAAACCAAAAGACATCACTCACTCACTGACTACCAAATGCAATCATTCATATCCTAATTTACTTTCAGGAGAGTCTATAGCCACCATTATGCAATCAGAGCCATCTTTTATTTCAGAAACCCTGACCTTTTTAACAACATTGACATTGTGTCTGAATCTAAAGTACCACCTCACCTCACAGACATTTGTTTAGAATTTCAATTAGCCTCTCTAGCCTTAATCTCTAATGTCAACTAATGCTTGATGTTCCCATTCAGGCATTACATTTTTAAATGTCTTTTTTTCAAGGCCTCTACTGATTAAGGGGGTATTGTTTGTATTGAGTGTTTTGAATAGCCTACGTTTATATATTTACACGACAGGCAAAGCAGAACTGTAATGAAAGGAAAGGTTTTAAAGCATTAATTAACCAGGGGAGGATCCTTGGCACCAGGTGGAGATCTTGTGGCTGAATGAACAGCATTGTTCAAGAGACCCTGTCCTTGCACCCAACTCCACAGCTAATGACAGACATGCTCACCCAAACCCTTCATATGAGAACTTCAAACAACAAAATCTTGTTTCGCCTATTGGAAAATTATTGCTGCATAACTAATACCCTTACCATGGTCAGGCAGAAATACACTACATAACCAAATGTATGTGGACACCTGCTTGTCAAACATCTCATTCCAAAATCATGGGCATTAATAAGGAGTTGGTCTCCCCTTTGCTGCTATAATAGCCTCCACTCTTCTGGGAAGGTTTTCCAGTAGATGTTGGAACATTGTTGAGGGGACTTGCTTCCATTCAGCCACAAGAGCAATAGTGAGGTCGGGCACTGATGTTAGGCGATTAGGCCTGGCTCGCAGTCAGCCGCCACTTGACATTGCACATGGTGATCTTAGGCTTGTGTGCGGCCGCACGGCCATAGAATCCCATTTCATAAAGCTCCCGACGAACAGTTATATTGCTGAAGTGGCTTCCAGAGGCAGTTTGTAACTCAGTAGCGAGTGTTGCAACCGAGGACAAACGCTTTTTACCATTCTGTGAGCTTGTGTGATCTACTTCATGGCTGAGTCGTTGTTGCTCCTAGACGTTTCCACTTCACAATAACAGCACTTACAGTTGACCGGGGCAGCTCTAGCAGGGCATAAATTTGACGAACTGACTTGTAGGAAAGGTGGTATTCTATGACGGTGCCACGTTGAAAGTCACTGAGCTCTTCAGTAAGGCCATTCTACTCCCAATGTTTGTCTATGGAGATTGCATGGCAGTGTGCTCGATTTTATACACCTGTCAGCAACTAGTTTCAGGACTTCCTCTTTTTTATGTTAGAACAAGGGGTGCGAGTAGAAGAGCACTGACCTTCTGGAGGGCCCTAGGGGGAAGTCTCCTCTCCGATAGTCCTCCAATCACACTCATATGCACCAGGATGTGGTTCCTCTCAACAGACAGACCATCAATGATGAAGATGGGGGAGGGGATACAAAAATGGGAGGAGAAATTAGGTGATCTCTAATTCAGAAACAAAACTGGCGTGCTTGCAGGCACATTTATTTTGTGACCAGACAATTCACAGCATTTCAATTCATGACCAGTCACAATATCCATTATGGAGGCATTCAAAAGACACTTTTGGAAATGGCCTTTTGTTTACGCTTTATTTCATTTTACTGTGACAAGGCAAATGATACATTTCTCATTTTGTCGTGATTAGACTAACGGTGGAACCACAGCCTGTCATAACATTATGAGGCACAGGAAAACAAACAGCTTTTCAAATACACTTCACCAGACAATGTATCGGTGATGTTGTCCTTCTGACATTGCAACAACATGTCGTAAATGTTGTACTGTGACTTCAGATGCAGGAGGGAGTCTAGGTTGCAGCATCACACACTTAGTAATCTGAAAGTATATGAAATTACATAGATAAACAAATGTCACTTCTCAAGGACATACAATTACAGATCGTACAGACTTAATCCTCATAAAGTTAGTTACCATTTGATTTAGAGTGCTTGCTCTGAAAACCCATTGGGTCTAGCTGCCTTCTGCCTACAGACCTGTAATGGACAGTATGTTGTATTTTTTCCCAGGTCTTATAAAAGTTATTATTTGTTTCCGCACGCCTGCCTTATTGCCTTGTATATCAGCAGACTCCACAGAGGGCCAAGCCAGAGTGCTTTGCATAATAGGGAGAAAGAATCTCTAACTGAATTGTGGAAATAGATTTCAACATTAACGCAGCAGTTGAGAGTAATACATCATGAAAGCGGATGCAGGCGGGATGTGACGGGGACATAACAACGGTGACATAAAACAGGCAGGTGGAAGTGAGCAGTAAAACAGGACAACCCTGCGTGTCATTGTTAAGTGACAGATATTTCCCTCCCTAATGGCTAATAATGATGGGATTTACTACCGAGCAGTCTGTTCATATCAGCCTTGTCTCTTTGCTGTGACAGTAACACAAGCCCATTTTATAGGGTTCGGGCAGCAACACAACATACTGAAGCTGTAATCAACCAAAATTTGCACAGCTGGGACCAAAGCAATCTTGGGACACCTGGAAGCAATTCAAGATAGCATTGTTTCAACACAGACACCAAACTGCAGGAATGCAAGTTATTGTAAACAGGAAAAAATACCAGTCCTAGAGCATAAAGAATTCCCCTATTCTAATCATTAACAATAAGTGAAAGATTCTGTAGAAGCCAGTCAGGAGCCAGTAAACAATATACATGTCCGTCCTGCATTCAGGGAGTGAGGAGCTCCATATTTGTTCATACCATTAGAAGGCTCTGATTAGGAGTGCAACGTGAGGGCAGTTCATTATCATTACTTTAAGCATGACAACTGGGAGCCAACGTGCTGCTGAAATGAACACTGAATAAAACCGCTCAAGAAAATTACACAGCCGCGCCGTTTTGTCAACAGGAAGCCTTCCTCCTCCAAAACAACAGTCTCTTAATTGATATATTTAGCATATTTGGTGGAGCTGAGCAGGTCTCTCCAAAGAGAATGTAGCTCAGGCTCTTTCATCTGAAGTCTCCGCCATGGCGCCAACCTCCGCGAGACACCAACACTGACTTGCGCTCCCTTTGACTGGGGCGGCCATCGCTAAGGATTCCCTTTGACTTTCACATGAAGATGGAAATGTGATCTGGTTAAGCAAGGAGAGGTGCGAGTCGTTGCCGTGATGGAGCATCCTGTCAAAGCAAAATTATTAATTTCTGTGATGCTGTGAACTGTCATCACGCCCCCAGTGTCATGGGCTCCTTCAGTCATTCAATTTGATGTCCACTGGAAGACAGAATGGCTTTGTGAGTTCTGAAGGTCGTCCATTTTCCACCTCATCCTTCACTGTTTACCATTCAGATTGAAATCTAACCTTTATGGTTTCAACTAGTTTCAGCCGGAATGAAGTGTCTCTAGATTCTACAGTTCTTTTCAAGATGTAGCTGTTATGTTCACTTCGGGACAACAGTGCAGAGAAACCCTAACAAACTGTGAGCTAACACCCACTCAAGCCGGTCCTTCTCCCTGTGATGTCCCGCCAGCCACTCCAGCGACACACTGACAGCTTTGACAGTTGTTGGGTGAAATGAGGACGTGAGAAGGGACAGTGGCTCAGTAATGATGACCTCTCCCCAGAGAGACAAGAGAGAGGCAGAGGCTATCCAGTGACATGTCTATAACCACTGGAAGTGTGGTTTAGTTAAAGTGAAAGCACCAGCTGTGTTTACACTGAGGCAAGTTAGTGTTTGTTTGGAGTGTGTGTGGAATACATCGCCCTTTCCAAAAGTATCCTCCGGGGAGGTTAAGCGAACCAAAAATAAGTGAGCAATAAGCAAAATAAATGTTCACATCAAATCATGTTAAAAATAAGAACATCCTTTGTGGTAGCTTTAATAGCCATGGTGGGGTCTTATCTGTTGTAAATGCATTAGTGTTATATTAATGAGTCTTCTCTGTGTCTAAAAGAGTGACTCAGTACAGCATTATTTAATTCAACTAAGAATGCTTTTCAAAGAAAAAGAAAAAAGACACGACTCAATTCTGAGAATAGCTCTTTTCATATAGCGGAATTATTATATCAGGCAGTCCATGTCGTTTAATCAAAGCATAAAGCAAAGGGTCAATCTCATATTGATCAATGGGTGACGGATGTATGAATGCGACACAACATGCTAATCACATGGTAAACCACACAATGTATGCGCTGCTGTGCCTTTGTGCTCCTGCTCCCCATTCATTCTGAAAGGAAGATCGGAGAACAGAATTCATCTTAACTCAGGCCAAACGTGTGAGGTTGCTCATAGTTGAACAGTGAATGAATTTTCACATTGAATTCACGACAATCAGCCTATCAATCAACTCCTGTGGCAAAGAGGAACAAAACAGAGTGGAAAGGATGGAAAGATTGTGATGATGTGAAAGGTAGATAATGAATTCTTACTTAAATACTGATAACGTGCAGTAGTTATTGATTTGGCTGTCTGTAGAAGCACACGTAGAACTACGTTACGATAGTCCTGTTTGCACACAGTGTAAGTATGCCCTCCTATGGTAGAAACTGGGACTGCAACCACATTTAAAAGTACCACTGTATCTTTCATATTGGCTGCATAATTTAAACTAAACATTCTTCTCTTTCACATTTTCACATATTTTAAACAACCCATGTTATTTATGGGGAGCATCCTCTGAACAAACTGATGTGAAACCGTATCCAACCTAGGAGTCATACACAAGTCACAAGTCAAGCATTCTCCTCGTAGTGTGTGAGGGTCAGTGTTGAGGTCAAGACTCACTGTGAGGGAGATGGGCATCTCCCTTAGGTTTTACTCAGCCTTATTGGGCAGAGACTGCTGTCCCAAGAACTCCCACACAGCATGGGGGGAGGACAGCAGGTTGACCATGGACAGGAACGACTGGGGAGCAGGAGGTGTCAGGGCAAATCAGTCAGACATAATTTTATTGTTCTGAAAAGGTAAGGTAAAGGTTACATTAGTTTAGTTTTATGACAAGGTCACGGTGCAGCAACAGTTTTTGTTTCTTTCCTACATTATATCAAATCAAATGTATTTATAAAGCCCTTCTTACATCAGCTGATATCTCAAAGTGCTGTACAGAAACCCAGCCTAAAACCCCAAACAGCAAGCAATGCAGGTGTAGAAGCACGGTGGCTAGGAAAAACTCCCTAGAAAGGCCAAAACCTAGGAAGAAACCTAGAGAGGAACCAGGCTATGAGGGGTGGCCAGTTCTCTTCTGGCTGTGCCGGTTGGAGATTATAACAGAACATGGCCAAGATGTTCAAATGTTCATGAATGACCAGCATGTTCAAATAACAGTAATCACAGTGAACAAGTCAGAGTTCCATAGCCACTGGCAGAACAGTTGAAACTGGAGCAGCAGCACGGCCAGGTGGACTGGGGACAACAAGGAGTCATCATGCCAGGTCGTCCTGATGCATGGCCCTAGGGCTCAGGTCCTCCGAGAGAGAGAAAGAAAGAGAGAAAGAGAGAATTAGAGAGAGCATACTTAAATTCCCAAAGGACACCGGATAAGACAGGAGAAATACTCCAGATATAACAGATTGACCCTAGCCCCCCGACACATAAACTACTGCAGCATAAATACTGGAGGCTGAGACAGGAGGGGTCAGGAGACACTGTGGCCCCATCCGATGATACCCCCGGACAGAGTCAAACAGGCAAGATATAACCCCACCCACTTTGCCAAAGCACAGCCCCCACACCACTAGAGGGATATCTTCAACCACCAACTTACCATCCTGAGACAAGGCCGAGTATAGCCCACAAAGATCTCCGCCACGGCACAACCCAATGGGGGGGCGCCAACCCAGAAAGGAAGACCACGCCAGTGACTCAACCCACTCAAGTGACGCACCCCTCCTAGGGGCGGCATGAAAGAGCACCAGTAAGCCAGTGACTCAGCCCCTGTAATAGGGTTAGAGGCAGAGAATCTCAGTGGAGAGAGGGGAACCGGCCAGGCAGAGACAGCAAGCTGGAAATAACAAAAGCATGGATAAATTTTTCTGCATCATTTTTGGACAGAAAATGTCAGATTTTTGCAATGTTACGTAAATGGAAAAAAGCTGTCCTTGAAACAGTCTTGATTTGTTCGTCAAAAGAGAGATCAGGGTCCAGAGTAACGCCGAGGTCCTTCACAGTTTTATTTGAGACGACTGTACAACCATCAAGATTAATTGTCAGATTCAACAGAAGATCTCTTTGTTTCTTGGGACCTAGAACAAGCATCTCTGTTTTGTCCGAGTTTAAAAGTAGAAAGTTTGCAGCCATCCACTTCCTTATGTCTGAAACACATTCTATCTATTCTAATGGCTTTAAAATGATTTTGAGTGGGGGAATAAGGAATTTGGACTATAGAGATTTATTCGGCATGCAAATAACCTATTTCTTCTCAACAAAAGGATGACAATTACATTCACATCTGCTACAGACAGTGTGTATTGCTGTAGGAGTATCAGAGGACTGACATATTGATAGATCACCCTCAAAGTGATGCACAGAACACCAACTGTTAGACTTCAGTGCAGCTTTTGACATTATCGATCATAGTCTGCTGCTGGAAAAACATATGTGTTATGGCATTACACCCCCTGCTATAATGTGGATAAAGAGTTACTTGTCTAACAGAACACAGAGGGTGTCCTTTAATGGAAGCCTCTAAAATATATTCCAGTTAGAATCAGGAATTCCCCAGGGTAGCTGTTTAGGCCCCTTGCTTTTTTACATTTTTACTAACGACATGCCACTGACTTTGAGTAAAACCAGTGTCTATGTATATGGATGACTCAACACTATACACGTCAGCTACTACAGTGACTGAAATGATTGCAACACTCAACAAAGAGCTGCAGTTAGTTTCAGAGTGGGTGGCAAGGAATAAGTTAGTCCTAAATATTTCTTAAAACGAAATACATTGTATTTGGAACAAAACACTCACTAAACCCTAAACCTCAACTAAATACTGTAATAAATAATGTGGAAATTGAGCAAGTTGAGATGACTAAACTGTTGGAGTAACCCTAGATTGTAAACTGTCATGGTCAAAACATATTGATGCAGTAGTAGCTAAGATGGGGAGAAGTCTGTCTATAATTAAGCGATGCTCTGCCTTCTTAACAACACTATCAACAAGACAGGTCCTACAGGCCCTAGTTTTGTCACACCCTGACTACTGCTCAGTTGTGTGGTCAGGTGCCACAAAAAATGAAAATTGCAATTGGCTCAGAACAGCGCAGCACGGCTGGCCCTTGGATGTACACAGAGAGCTAATATTAATAATATGCATGTCAATCTCTACTATACATACACATGGATTTAGTACTGTAGATATGTGGTAGTGGTGGAGTCGGGGCCTGAGGGCACACAGTATATTGTGAAATCTGTGAATGTATTGTAATGTTTTTAAAATTGTATAAACTACCTTAGTTTTGATGGAACCCAGGAAGAGTAGCTGCTACTTTGGCAGCGGCTAATGGGGATCCATATTAAATACAAATACAAACTGTGAATGCATGAGTAGATTACTTCCTGTAGATTAGTGAATACAAAAGACTGGATTTAAATAAAACATGAGAAAACAAGAGCTAGGATATTTATCTGTCAGACACCGTTATTTAATTTAGGGAATAAATCATACCAAAACAGATCTAAAAACCCACATTGTCATTCTTGCAGGTCTGGTGTCTGTCGTTTTTATCTATGGCTGGGCTGGTTCCTATCTTGTCTGAATAGGGTATAGACCAGGGCTGGGCAATCATTTTATCTCGAGGGCCACATCGGGATTTCACAACTTCACGGACGGATTTGTTAGTCAAAATAAATTTGAGGTCCAGAAAAAGGGCAGTTATTTGAAAACATATACTGCAGGTCCATTAGAATCTCTATATACTTTTTGTATCTAGTTTTAGACGTTCAAGAGTGGCCTGGGGTGTTTTTTATCCCCAAAAATGTATTTCTCAAACCAGATTGGCTGGGCAGTATGTTGCACCGCCCTGGTATAGACCTACCATTCACACACAGCCTTTAACCATCCACCATACAGAGTTAACACAACAAGGACAATACTCACAACGCCAACGTCAATCAGAGCACGGCTCACTGACATCTGCCAACTCAGATCAGCCATTCATCCTGTTTTGAGTACACTACTGGTCTCTGTAGTAAGTCCTCTCTGACCTCATAAGGAAGGCTGACTGTGTATGTCAAGGCTGAGGAGGTATCATAAGGAAAGCATTAGTGTGGAAGCACACAGAACTGTAAAAAACTGAGAAGATCATTTACCTTCAAACAGCCCCTGTCAATGAAGTCCATGTGGGTGGACTTGGGGTGAACGACCCTCACATCCTCTCTCCCACACTCCAGAACCGACCACAGCTCCACCACTATGGCCTGCACGAAACCTGCCAGGACATACTGAGATGTAAGTCATTTGTAATGTGCAATAATTGTATTTTCAAACTGCTATCAGTGCTGTCATGTAGCAGCTAGTACCTGCGCTGTGTAAAGCCACCACACCAGGGGTTGTTGCTGCTACCTGTGTAACCATCACACCGTAGCCAAACTTGTCACATGGTCTTGCCTAGAGGAAAGTGTGATAACAGATTAAAAGTAGGCCATGATAGTAAATTGCTTTTGGCTAATAACAATCTTGCATAATCAAAAGTGTGTGTGTGTGTGTGTGATTCCTCATTCTTTGTGTGCAGTATATTTGTTTATTATTAAAATGGGAACACATTAGTTAGGCCAGAGGCATTATTCTATACTCTGGGATATTGAAATGGCACTCAAGTGTATAAATATATTTATGTTAATTGACTTTATGTAAATCTCTAGCTCAAACAATTGATAGAATATAAAGATAAAAGTAAAACAATATTTCAAGCACATTTTCACCACTATTGTGGATTAATCAAAGTAATGGGAATTTACAAAAAAATAGGACTAAAAGCTGAAATGGAAGATTTAAAACATTTAGAAATGTAAACACTGATTGATTTAATGTGTAAAGATCCTTAATTAATTACAAAACAAGGGTGTGATTTAAAAATAGATTAGTTTAATTAGAATACGGAGAAAAATGTATGCAAAACAAGGAGGGTAATTAAAAGAGCATGTAAACAATTCTAGTCATTTAAAGCAGCAGGGATTTCTGCCCAGGTTTGCAGTATAAGATGCATACACTGGGCAGTAAGGGTACTTAATGAGAGACTAATAAATCTAATTCAGTGTAATAGTACCAGCATATGATAAACTTACAGTACATAGCTAAATGCATGCTCTTCAACCGATCGCTGCCTGTACCTGCCCGTCCGTCCAACATCACTACTCGGTTCTGGCTTAGAATATGTGGACTACAAATACCTAGGTGTCTGGTTAGACTGTAAACTCTCCTTCCAGACTCACATCAAACATCTCCAATCCAAAGTTAAATCTAGAATTGGCTTCCTATTTCGCAACAAAGCATCCTTTACTCATGCTGTCAAACATACCCTTGTAAAACTGACCATCCTACCGATCCTCGACTTCGGCGATGTCATTTACAAAATAGCCTCCAATACCCTACTCAATAAATTGGATGCAGTCTATCACAGTACCATCCGTTTTGTCACCAAAGCCCCATATACTACCCACCACTGCGATCTGTACGCTCTCGTTGGCTGGCCCTCGCTTCATACTCGTCGCCAAACCCACTGGCTCCAGGTCGTCTACAAGACCCTGCTAGGTGAAGTCCCCCCTTATCTCAGCTCGCTGGTCACCATAGCAGCACCCACCTGTAGCACGCGCTCCAGCAGGTATATCTCTCTGGTCACCCCCAAAACCAATTCTTCCTTTGGCCGCCTCTCCTTCCAGTTCTCTGCTGCCAATGACTGGAATTAACTACAAAAATTATCTGAAACTGGAAACACTTATCTCCCTCACTAGCTTAAAGCACCAGCTGTCAGAGCAGCTCACAGATTACTGCAACTGTACATAGCCCATCTATAATTTAGCCCAAACAACTACCTCTCCCCCTACTGTATTTATTTATTTATTTAGCTCCTTTGCACCCCATTATTTCTATCTTTACTTTGCACATTCTTCCACTGCAAGTCTACCATTCCAGTGTTTTACTTGCTATATTGTATTTACTTCGCCACCATGGCCTTTACCTCCCTTATCTCACCTCATTTGCTCACATTGTATATAGACTTATTTTTTTCTACTGTATTATTGACTGTATGTTTGTTTTACTCCAAGTGTAACTCAGTGTTGTTATATGTGTCGAACTGCTTTGCTTTATCTTGGCCAGGTCGCAATTGTAAATGAGAACTTGTTCTCAACTTGCCTACCTGGTTAAATAAAGGTGAACAAAATAAAAAAATAAAAAAATAGCTGGGCGTCATAAATACTAAGTACGGAAGTAGACTTAATTTTGCCTATTCATCCCTACCATGGTGTTGATTCTCAATGCACATCACCAGTAAGCAATAAGAGTTGACTATAACATGGTAATATCTGTCGTTTCTTGGTGAACCTGGAGTATGCTGGAGGAGCAGCAGGCCTTTCGGAGTGGCAGAAAAGTTCAGCAGGTTCAGGTTCAGGAAGTCTCCTCCCAAACCACTCTGTGTGAACAGACAGCAGAAGGAAAGTATAACGGGGAACCTCATTATTTCCCATCTTATGTATCCTTCTTAACAACATGCCAGAAGGGTGACTGAAAATAAAACCACAACATCATTATCATAGATCCACAAGCACCCTTTGCCTGCAGGGGGAGACACTAACAAAACGAACATATTCTGCAGCTCTTGAGAGGATATGCCAAGGATGGCTCTGGGAACCGGGGTGGGATCTCTTTCTGACAGGGAGCTCGTCTATGATAGGGAGAAAATAACTTCAGAGTGAGCCTTTGTAATTCTCCCCTGAACCCGTACACTGAACAGCAATAATGAGGAGTTCAGCAGTGATATTAGGGGCTCTGAATCGCATTCCTCCAGCCTTTCTACCTTCCTCCATAGGAGCACAGGGCTCAAAGGGATTAGTTATTAGCAGAGTGGAGAAAGTTCTCTTCTGTTCTCCTCCATTGCCTGCCTGACACTATATCCCTCACATAATAATGAACTTGGACAATATCTCACTGGGCACAAACAGGTTAAATCAATGTTGTTTTAACGTAATTTGTAAACGTATTGTGATGTGGAATCTACATGGAAAATACATTTTTTGAAAGTCATTAACTGTCGTTTTGAGGGTGAAATTTCAACCACAGGATTATGTCATCATGGTACCAAATTTTAACAGACAAACCTTGTATAAAATATTTGGAATTCGTACCTTGAAAATGTCAGATTTTAAACGTTATATCCACTATCGGAAGAATAAATAAATTGTCTTGGCAGCACCTCCTACTGGAGAATCTATTTACAGCTACCCTTTGGTCTCCCATCCAGGGTTTTAACCAAAGCCTGGTAAGCTTTTATAATTGCCACTGACTATTACCAATGTGCTATTATTGAAAATGACATTGAATATATTTAGTTATTAAGAGATCTCTCAATGTTGCTATCAAACTCATTCCAAAGGTTAGGTTTAACAGAGCATATCAAATGTAACCATACTTTATCACTCATGTAGCATCAATTATACTATTTAGGCCTATATAGCATTTGCAAAGTCATCAACAGATACTGTTTCAATTCAACACAGGGTTAAACAAAGAATAGACAATACAATAGGCCTAGGGTTTCAAGCTCTGGTTGAATTAAAATGTAATATTTAGTGATATTGAAGTGTATTCCATTGTCAATGCAACCAAATATCACCATTTGAAGGAGATGTATCTTCTGCTTGGATAGTTCCATCTGGCTTTAATTATTAATAATTTATATGTTGGATTCACGCCTCCATCTCAACCAGTGGCACAGATTGAAGATAAATCTCCTTCAAATGTTGATATTTGGTTGCATTGACAACCAAACACAAATCAATATTCCTTTGTAATCCAGTAAACAGCCTACAGTTAAGACCATTTTACAAACTAATGTAACATTCAACCTTAACATGAGGTAAACATCCATGGCCACATTGAGGTTACTGTAAATATACACTTCTTATGTAATCGTATAAAGCGTGCATGTTGAAGATAGAATACATAGGTCGTCACAGGTCAATAAAGATCTTCACAATTGCTGTAATAATGTGTGCAGATTCTCGAACGGCAGTGATCACTTGCACCATGTACTTTTAATCTAATTTCAACTGCAATACAGGTCATTTGGTTCTGCTATTAGATAAAGCACAGTGATAACACATTCATCTGTTGTATAAATAAACAAAATATCTTTGTATTCCCATTTGAACTTTGCTGTCCTTTTAAATGTCTGAAATCACAGTGATAACGCTTTTAGGTGACAACTAATCCAAACATCTGATATTGTTTTTACATTGGAATTGAGTTGTGCTTTAGATGTTTGAAAGCATAGTGATAACACATTAAGAATTCAACTAACTTTTGGCTCATTTTGAGTGGGAGAAATTGAATATAGGTGTAAAGGCAGTCATTGTTGTTCTCCCCCTTAGACGAGGAGGAGCATGGATAGGACCAAGATGCGGATTGAGGGAAATAAGCCATCTTTTAATGAAAACAGCAAACAAAACACTACAAAACTACAAAACAACAAACGTGACTAACCTTCAACCGTCCATGTGAGGACACAGGAACAAACACCCACAAAACCCCAGTGAAACCCTGGCTGCCTTAGTATGACTCTCAATTAGAGACAAACGATACACACCTGTCTCTAATTGAGAATCATACCAGGCCGAACACAAAAACCAACCTAGAAATACAAAACATAGACTACCCACACAACACTCACGCCCTGACCAATAAAGACATACAAAACAAGAGAAAACAGGTCAGGAACGTGACAGAACCCCCCCCTTAAGGTGCGAACTCCGGGCGCACCAGCACAAAGTCTAGGGGAGGGTCTGGGTGGGCGTCTGTCCACGGTGGTGGCTCAGGCTGAGGGCGAGGTCCCCACCCCACCATAATCAATCCCCGCTTCTTTATCCCCCTCCCAATGACCACCCTCCCACTAACACCACCTAAATGAAGGGGCAGCACCGGGATAAGGGGCAGCACCGGGATAAGGGGCGGCAGGTCCTGGCTGAGGGACTCCGGCAGGTCCTGGCTGAGGGACTCCGGCAGGTCCTGGCTGAGGGACTCCGGCAGGTCCTGGCTGAGGGACTCCGGCAGGTCCTGGCTGAGGGACTCCGGCAGGTCCTGGCTGAGGGACTCCGGCAGGTCCTGGCTGAGGGACTCCGGCAGGTCCTGGCTGAGGGACTCCGGCAGGTCCTGGCTGAGGGACTCCGGCAGGTCCTGGCTGAGGGACTCCGGCAGGTCCGGGCTGAGGGACTCCGGCAGGTCCGGGCTGAGGGACTCCGGCAGGTCCGGGCTGAGGGACTCCGGCAGGTCCGGGCTGAGGGACTCCGGCAGGTCCGGGCTGAGGGACTCCGGCAGGTCCGGGCTGAGGGACTCCGGCAGGTCCGGGCTGAGGGACTCCGGCAGGTCCGGGCTGAGGGACTCCGGCAGGTCCGGGCTGAGGGACTCCGGCAGGTCCGGGCTGAGGGACTCCGGCAGGTCCGGGCTGGACGGCTCTGGCAGGTCCTGGCAGGACGGCTCTGGCTGGTCATGGCAGGACGGCTCTGGCTGGTCATGGCAGGACGGCTCTGGCTGACTGAGACGCACTATGGGCCTGGTGCGTGGTACCGGAACTGGAGGTACCGGGCTGAGGGCACGCACCTCAGGGCGAGTGCGGGGAACAGGAACTGGGCACACTGGACTCTCGTGGCGCACTCTAGGCCTGGTGCGTGGTACCGGAACTGGAGGTACCGGGCTGGAGACACGCACCATAGGGAGAGTGCGTGGAAGAGGAACAGGGCTCTGGAGATGCACTGGAAGCCTGGTGCGTGGTGTAGGCACTGGTGGTACTGAGCTGGGGTGGGAAGGTGGCGCCGGATATACCGGACCGTGAAGGAGGACACGTGCTCTTGAGCACCGAGCCTCCCCAACCCTACCAGGTTGAATGGTCCCCGTAGCCCTGCCAGTGCGGCGAGGTGGAATAGCCCGCACTGGGCTATGCAGGCGAACCGGGGACACCACCTGTAAGGCTGGTGCCATGTACGCCGGCCCGAGGAGACGTACTGGAGGCCAGATACGTTGGGCCGGCTTCATGGCACTCGGCTCGATGCCCAACCTAGCCCTCCCAGTGCGGCAAGGTGGAATAGCCCGCACTGGGCTAAGCACGCGTACTGGGGACACCGTGCGCTTTACCGCATAACACGGTGTCTGACCAGTACGACGCCCTCTTACTCCACGGCAAGCCCGGGGAGTTGGCTCAGGTATCCAACCCGGCTTCGCCACACTCCCCTTTAGCCCCCCCCCAAGAAATTTTTGGGTGAGCCTCTCGGGCTTCCAGCCTCTCATACGTGCTGCCTCCTCATACCAGCGCTCCTGGGCTGTGGCTGCCTTAGTTCCTTTTCTCTCTCCTCAATCCGCTTGGTCCTGTTATGGTGGGTGTTTCTGTAATGGCAGTCATTGTTGTTCTCCCCCTTAGACGAGGAGGAGCATGGATAGGACCAAGATGCGGATTGAGGGAAATAAGCCATCTTTTAATGAAAACAGCAAACAAAACACTACAAAACTACAAAACAACAAACGTGACTAACCTTCAACCGTCCATGTGAGGACACAGGAACAAACACCCACAAAACCCCAGTGAAACCCTGGCTGCCTTAGTATGACTCTCAATTAGAGACAAACGATACACACCTGTCTCTAATTGAGAATCATACCAGGCCGAACACAAAAACCAACCTAGAAATACAAAACATAGACTACCCACACAACACTCACGCCCTGACCAATAAAGACATACAAAACAAGAGAAAACAGGTCAGGAACGTGACAATAGGTTTTCATCTCATTGATGTCACACCCTGATCTGTTTCACCTGTCTTTGTGCTGGTCTCCACCCCCCTCCAGGTGTCGCCCATCTGCCCCATCCCCTGTGTATTTATACCTGTGTTCTCTGCTTGTCTGTTGCCAGTTTGTCTTGTCAAGCGTACGAGCGGTTTTCCCGGTTTTGACCATTCTGCCTGTCTGCCGTTCTGTACCTTTTGGACTCTGTTCTGGATTACTGACCTCTGTCTGCCCTTGACCTGTCTTTTGCCTGCCCCGTTTTTGTAATACACTTTTGTTACTTCGAACTGTCTGCATCTGGGTCTTATCCTGAGGTCTAATAATTGATCAACATTTCAACCAAATATTACCCAATTATCCACGTTGAAATGACGTGGTGTACCTAGTGGGATGCTTATGTTCAAACGTTCATGATGTTTGGTTTGTGAAGTTAAACTGTTGTTCTGGGAATTGCAAGGGCAGTTGAGAAGCTCTAATTGAGAAGTGAGACACCATGGATGATGGAGGTTTGGGATCAACAAAACACAGCCTATCCATCATAAAGTATGTTTTTTGGTAAATTCTCAAAAAATGATTCAGAATATTTTAGAGGGGCGACTCAGTTAAAAGGAAGTGGATTGCTCAGATGTTTTTCTACACCCAGTGAAATAGTTAATATTTCATTCACATGTTATGTTTGAGAGAAGACTAGTAGGGTGGAGTTTGATATGTGAACCTAGGTTAAGGATTACGTTGATCAGTTCTCTGTTACCAATGACTGGAACGAACTGCAAAAATCACTGAAGCTGGAAACGCATATCTCCCCCACTAGCTCTAAGCACCAGCTGTCAGAGCAGCTCACAGATCACTGCACCAGTACATAGCCCATCTGTAAATAGCCCATCCAACTACCTCATCCCCATACTGTATTTATATATTTATCTTTTTCCTTTGCACCCCAGTATCTCTACTTGCACATTCATCTTCTGCACATCTATCACTCCAGTGTTTAAATGGTATATTGTAATTACTTTGCCACCATGGCCTATTTATTGCCTTACCTCCCTTATCTTATCTCATTTGCACACACTATATATATACTTGTATTATTGAATGTATGTTTGTTTATGCCATGTGTACCTCCGTGTTGTTGTATGTGTCGAACTGCTTTGCTTTATCTTGTCTAGGTCGCAGTTGTAATGAGAACTTGTTCTCAACTAGTCTACCTGGTTAAATAAAGGTGAAATAAAAAATATATATTGATAAAGGCGTAGACGATGGCTCATGATAGCCAACAGCATATCATACGTGCTAGCTGGCAAAGAGTAATCAAACTAGTAAAACTGCTGATAAACGTATCCTTAAATATTCCTTTCCAACATAAGTCTTGCTAATGTAACCTTTTATTGGTCGATAACTTGATATAGTAGTATACAGTGGTGTAAAGTACTTAAGTAAAAATACTTTAAAGTACTACTTAAGTAGTTTTTTGGGGTATCTGTACTTCAATATTTATATTTTGGGCAACTTTTACTTTAACTTCACTATATTTCTAAAGAAAATAATGTACTTTCTACTCCATACATTTTCCCTGACACCCAAAAATACTCATTACATTTTGAATGATTAGCAAGACAGGAAAATGGTCTAATTCACACTTAAAGAGAAAATTCCTGGTCATCCCTACTGCATCTGATCTGAAGGACTCACTAAACACAAATGTTTTGTTGGAGTGTTCCCCTGGCTATCCGTAAATTTAAAAGAGTAGAAAATTGTGCCGTTTGGTTTGCTTAATATAAGGAATTTGAAATTATTTATACTTCTACTTTTGATACTTAAGTATATTTTAGCAATTACATATACTTTTGATACTTATGTATATTTAAAACAAAATACTTTTTTTTACTTAAGTAAGACTTTACTAGGTGACTAACTTGTACTTGAGTCATTTTCTATTATGGTATCTTTACTTTTACTCAAGTATGAAAATATGATACTTTTTCCACCACTGGTAGCATATATTTATTGGGTCTGATTTAGCTGGGTCTGATTTAGCTAAAAGAACTGCCCATAACTGCAATTTGTATTGCCAAAGTCACAACAAAACAAAGTACTTTAGTTTAACTGTAATATGATGGAAATATTGCTCCCTTTTTGGTAGAGTGAAAACACTACCTTTTTCCAGGCTGCAGCGATGCACTCATGCAGGCCATAGGCCCTGAGCACCTGCAGTCCTTCAGATGTATTGTACATCTGTCGACACACAATGATGAAGGCCCCGCTCACGCCAGGGGATGTCTCTGCCTCCTGTAACAATGGCAGCTCTTTAGCCAGGAATTTCTGGGTGAACTAGAAGATCACAGATCAAATAGCCTGATTGATTACCTGATCCACCTCAAATGTTTACTTTTAAGTAACAAGCTTTGATGTTTTGGTATCAACAATCAAGAATTAAAGGCCCAGTGCAGTCAAAAACATGATTTCACTGTTTTTTTATACACTGCATTTGGAGAGTATTCAGACCCCTTCACTTTTCCACATTTTGTTACGTTACAACCTTATTCAAAAATGTATTAAATACATTTTCCCCTCATCAATCTGCACACAATAGCCCATAATGACAAAGCAAAAACAGATCTTTTGAATTCATAAAAAATAAAATAACTGAAATACCTTATTTACATAAGTATTTAGACACTTTGTTATGAGACTCAAAATTGAGCACAGGTGCATCCTGTTTCCGTTGATTATACTTGAGATGGCACACACCTGCCTATATAAGGTCCCACAGTTGACAGTGCATGTCAGAGCAAAAACCAAGCCATGAGGTTGAAGGAATTGTCCGTAGAGCTCCGAGACAGGATTGTGTCGAGGCACAAATCTGGGTAAGGGTACCAAAATATTTATGCAGCATTGAAGGTCCCCAAGAACACAGTGGCCTCCATCATTCTTAAATGGAAGAAGTTTGGAACCATTAAGACTCAAACTGAGCAATCGGTGGAAAATTACCTTGGTCAGGGAAGTGACCAAAAACCCAACGATCACTCTGACAGAGCTCCAGAGTTCCTCTGTGCAGATCGGAAAACCTTCCAGAAGGACAACCATCTTTGCAACACTCCACCAATCAGGCCTTTATAGTAGAGTTGCCAGACGGGAGCCACTCCTCAGTAAAAGCCCATTCAGAGTTTGACAAAAGGCACTTCCCTACAGTGAAGCATGGTGGTGGCAGCATCATGCTGTGGGGATGCTTTTCAGTGGAAGGGACTCGGAGACTAGTCAGGAAAAAGGGAAAGATGAACGGAGCAAAGTACAGAGAGATACTTGATGAAAACCTGCTCCTGAGATCAAAGTTCACCTTCCAACAGGACATCGACCTTAAGCATACAGCCAAGACAATGCAGGAGTGGCTTCGGGACAAGTCTCTGAATGTCCTTGAGTGGCCCAGCCGGAGCCTGGACTTCAACCCGATCGAACATCTCTGGAGAGACCTGAAAATAGCTGTGCAGCGACGCTCCCCATCTAACCTGACAGATATTGAGAGGATCTGCAGAGAAGAATGGGAGAAACTCCCCAAATACAGATGTGCCAAGCTTGTAGCGTCATACGCAAGAAGACTCAAGGCTGTAATCGCTGCCAAAGGTGTTTCAACAAAGTACTGAGTAAAGGGTCTGAATACTTATGTAAATGTAATATTTCCGTTTATTTTCTTTGCAAACATTTCTAAAAACCTTGTTTTTGCTTTGTCATTATGGGGTATTGTGTGTAGATTGATGAGGGGGAAAAAACTATTTGATGCATTTTAGAATAAGGAATGTGGAAAAAGTGAAGTGGTCAGAATAATTTCCAAATGTACTGTGTATATTTCCACACTATGAGGTTGAAATAATACTGTGAAAATTATGACAATGCCCTTTTAGTGTAAAATCTGCATTGACTCACATCAACGGCCGTCTGCACTGATAACTTGCAAACACTCATGGGATAGCGAAAAATAAGTTTAGCTACAAGATGCTGTCCTAACATTAGAAAATGTCAGCCACTGATCCCTCGTTCATCCTCAAAAAAAAATGCAGAGTTAATCTTACCAAAAACTATAAACCTGCAGCTAATATTGACTCTTTTTTTTCATGAGCAAGTCTTCACTACCTATTTCTACATCTAGCTAGTAAGGTATTTTGTGGTGGTAGAATCAGTATTGATGAAAATCGAAAATTGACAAGACAATTTGCTAGCTTAATGAAGTTCATGATATCTGTTCTGCCGTGATTGGTGCGCCGAGTTCTACAGCACAGCTGACTGCTCTCCGCGACCTTAACGCGTTGGCCAAATGTTACAAAATAGCGAGGCACAGTGCCCGCTGTCAGAGTCAGACACAGTACATGCTGATTTCTGAGAACAGTCCCATAATTTTGGTGCTGTACAACCTCATCAATAAGCTGGCAAACTAGCTACCGTATGGCCATTCAAACAAGCTTGCACTAGCCTGCTAGCTGGAGCAAATTTGCTCAGCTGATCGAGCATGGTTTGCCATAGTAGCCAGTACATCATAGCTTCCGAGAGAGGAGGGATTTTCACAGATTTTCAGAATATTTGTAAATGTTTTGGTGATTTTCTGAATTGGATCCTGATTGGATCCCAAAATTCTAAGGCACTGTGGCTAGAGGAGTCACTACAGACTCGGGTTCGATCCCGGGCTGTATCACACTTGCCTAGTTAAATAAAGGTCAAATAAACAAGGAACTAGTGTTAAATGGATGAGCAAAATCTCGATTTTTAGAGAGAAGTTCCACATCCTAAAAGACAAGTCGGTTAAGGGACGAGCGTTGCGTAGGAGTGACGTCATCTGACGTGAGACAATTAGAAAAGCTGTTTGAAAAGAGTGCTGAAATGTCTGCCTGTTATGGTGGGATGGAGTATGGCCTGCCTGGTGACATCAACAGGTTGTAAATTACATAATAGACCAATAAGAAAGAAAGTTCCAAACCTCTCTGCCAATAAATCAAATCAAATTGTATTTGTTGACATACACGTGTTTAGCAGATGTTATTGCGGGTGTAGCAAAATGCGTGTGCTTCTAACTCCGACAGTGCAGTAATATCTAACAAGTGATATCTAACAGTTTCACAACATATACCCAAAATACATTTAAATCTAAATAAGGAATGAATTAACAGTATATATACATACGTCAGAGCGGCATTGGACTAAGATACAGTGGCATAGTATAGAATACAGTATATACATATGAGATGGGTGATGCAATATTTACAAACAATTACAATGACTAAGATACCATAGAATAGTATAGAGTACAGTTTACACATAAGAGATGAGTAATGCAAGATACGGAGATATTATTAAAGTGGCTAGTGTGTCTATTCCCTTAAAGTGGCCAGTGATTCCTAATCTGTGTCTATAGGCAGCAGCCTCTGATGTGCTGGAGATGGCTGTTTAACAGTCAGTGGTGTAGTCTAGAATACAATACAGTATATACATATGAAATGGGAGATGCAATATGTCAACACAATTTAAAAGTGACTAAGATGGAGGGATCACGTGACCCCTGAACGAGATGGCCGCATGAATTAAGAGCTCAGCACAAGTAGTTTCCAATTCCTAATCTTACCTCCACTTCAAGTTTAAACTCCTTTAGCTTTAGTCAAAAAGTCATGGCGGCTACAAAAGGCGACACTACAGGTGACATTTTTACCCGGACTCAAGCATTAGCGACGGAAAAAGCCTCCAAGAAGCAGCTAGCTTCAGAAAAAGCTAGCGCCATTAGCCAGGAGCAAGAGGACCCGTTCCCCCCAATCCAACGGGATATGTCGAGTTGTTTGGGAACTCGGCTGGGGTGTTCAGAGATTGTTATTTTATGTAAACCATTTATTTTCCTTTTATGTGAACGCAGTTGTAACTACTATCCACCTTTACCCAGAGATGATTTGCACTAAAGTTCGATTACTGTTCGATGACGATGACTAGTACCTTAAATCTATTGACATGGAACTGCCATGGTCTAGGTCATGCAATAAAACGGAAAAAGATACTATGCGCTCTAAAAAAGGAAAAAGCAGACATCGCGCTATTACAAGAGACACACCTCTGTGATGCCGAACATGCCAACCTCCACAGAGCTTGGGTGGGACAGGTGTATTTCTCATCTTTCAAATCAAACAGTAGAGGTACACCCATACTTATCCATAAGAATGTTCCATTCATAATTGACAAAAACACATCTTATCCGGGAGGGGAGATTTATTTTGATAACTGGGTCACTGTATGGGCAACCAATTACTATCTTAAACATATACGCCCCTAACACAGATACTCCTGCTTTAATGTTGAAAATGATGACCCTGTTCAATGAGCATTGTGTTTCCTTTGGAGTGCTGGCTGGAGATTTTAATTGTACCCTTAACCCAACCCTGGACAAATCATCTCAAGTCCCCACCACAAATCCTAGATCTGCAAAGATGTTGAACTCTCTTACTAAAGAGATAGGACTGATAGATATCTGGAGAGAGACTAACAGCTCATCTATGGACTATACATACTACTCTAATGTCCATAACACCTACTCTCGTATAGATTACATTTTTATCCCAAAGAGTTTCATAAATTCAGCCACGTGTACAATCGGACCCATAGCACTTTCAGATCACGCCTTTGTCCACCTCCGCTTTGACCTCTGCAAAAACATCCCGAGGTCAAAGAGCTGGAAATTCAACACCTCCATGCTGTCAAACGAAGCGTTCCATACATTGGTAACTACATGGATAGACAACTACGCACAAGACAACAAAGATTCTCCTGTTTCTCTGGCCACAATGTGGACGCTGATAAAAGCCACACTAAGAGGTCATCTAATTACATATGCTTCCTCTAAGAAAAAAGCAATGGAAGCACACAGGCTAGATCTTGAGAGGGAGCTGGAACGCTGTGAAAAAGTACATAAACAATCCCCAGACAGCACCTCCTGGAGTCAACTTAAAGCAGCCAAAGCCAAACTGAATTTGGACTATACTCGGGAGATTAAAAAAAATGTTTTCTTTACTAAACAGAAATACCATGAGTATAGCAATAGGCCTAGTAGATTGCTTGATTATCAATTAAAAAAAGAGAAGTCAGAGCGTACAATTTTGGCTATCCAAACAGCAGAGGACGAGGTCACATATGACCCCAAAAAAGATCAATTTCACTTTTCATGATTTTTACTGCAAACTATATACCTCTGAGAGAAAACACACGGAGGCAGAACTCCACTCCTTCCTAGAGGGAATCTCGCTACCTAAACTATCAGAGACCGACCAAGAAGATCTCAACTCCCCCTTCACTCCTGAGGAGATCCTGGAGGCAATTACCTCCATGCCACCTAATAAGTCCCCAGGCTCAGATGGATTCCCCAGAGAGTTCCACAAAGCTTTTTGGCCCCAGCTTAGCCCTATTTTCATGCCAATGCTGGAGGATTTTTGCAAAAACGGAGTTCTCCCAGACTCAATGCACACAGCTCGCATTACAGTGTTGCTCAAAAAAGACAAGGACCCTCTATCCTGCTCCTCCTTCCGGCCCATAAGCTTGTTGGATTTCGACTAGAAAATAATTACCAAATTGCTCGCCAAAACACTCAACACTCTTCTTCCCAAAATAATAAAAGCGGACCAAAATGGATTTATTAGACACAGATACTCTTCTGATAACATTTGCCGTCTTTTTGATATTATTGATCAAGTAAATGCACAGAAGACCCCTGTCCTGCTGGCTTCACTGGATGCTGAGAAGGCGTTCGACAGGATGGAGTGGAGCTTTCTGTTCTCAGTCTTAGAAAAGTTCAACATGGGCCCAAACTTTATTAAATGGATTAAGTCCCTATACTCTCATCCAAAGGCCATGGTGACTACTAACGGACTGAACTCTGACAGATTCCCTTTGGGACAGGGCACAAAACAAGGCTGCTCGCTGTCCCCCCTGAACTACTTGTTGGGGGCGGAGCCTCTGGCAGAGTTGATAAGGAGCAATCCAAGTATTATGGGTGTTTCTGCAGGCGGCCTGCAGCACAAGATTTCGCCCTGAGAAATCCCTTCCTCCCATTAAAGACACAATTGCTCAGTATGGCACGTTTTCAGGTAATAAGATCAATTTTAACAAATCCACTGTCTGCCCTCTCAATATTACACTCACCAGCTCTATGAAGACACAGGGGTTTCAATAACTTGGGATCTTCATAACACCAGATCTGAATAGCCTTTTCAAGGAGAATTATCTTCCACGCCTGGACCACTATCGAATCAAGAACGATCTCCAAACCTGGATCTCCCTCCCAATTAGCTTAGTAGGAAGAATTAATGTCATCCGTATGAACATCCTCCCTAGACTGAACTATTTATTTCAGATGCTCCCATGCTATCTCCCAGCTTCCTTTTTCAAAACAACTAACCAAAGCATCACCAAATTTATATGGGGCAATAAAAAACCTAGGATCAAGTTCTCCACTCTATCGAAACCTGAATCTAAGGGCGGTCTTGCCCTTCCCTCCCTTCAATTGTACTACTGGTCTGCCCAAATCCGCAACATGTTAACATGGATCACAAACAGACAAGAGTCAACCTGGATTCAGATAGAAGCCCAATCCTGTGTTTCATTGCCACTAAGCTCAATTATATTCATTAATTACTTTAGTGAAGTGGGCAACATAGCCAAAACCTTTGATTTACAGCACCCTACTAGCGTGGAGGGACTGTAAGAAATACCTGGGCATTTACTCCCAAATATGTTCTCACTCGCCTATAGTAGGCAACCCAGACTTGACAAAACTCTAGCATACTCTAGGAATCAGGACCTTTTCAGACCTATTTCATCAGAAGACCACTACACTGAAATCCTTTCAAGAGCTCTGCAGTGAATTCAATGTGCCAAGATCCCATTTTAAAAAATATATATATATTCAAATTAGACATGTCATTTCCTCATTTACTTCCAAGAGGGGGTTTAGAACTCAGTTGAATGAAGTTGAAACCCTTCTTGTCATAGCACAATCCATTAAAGGCAAAATATCTTATATCTGTAGACTCCTCCTTTACTCCTTTGAAAATAATCTGGGAAAAGGACCTTGGTCTGACCATCACTGATGAGTTATGGGAGGTTTGAGACAGGGTATACTGCTCCTCTACTAATGTAAAAATGAAAGAATCTAATTACAAATTTTTGTACAAATTTTATTACACTCCCTTGAGAATCCATAGAATGAAAACAGACATTTCTCCTAACTGTAAAAGATGTACTTCTGAAAGTGGAACCTATATGCATGTATTTTGGAGCTGTAGAGAGATTGACAGATTTTGTCAATCTATACATAATGCTGCACAGAAAATTCTAGATGTACAGTTTGATATGACACCGTGTATCTATCTTCTTAATGCCCAGCAGGACTTTGTTCTTGATCCTGACAGAGAAAATTTGCTTATGACCATTACATACTTTGCTAAGAAATGTATTATTTTATTGTGGGCCTCTAATACCTTTAAAATGTGGATTGACCAGATGGTTGACTTTCTCCCTCTTGAAAAGCTCACTTATGACCTCCACAAGAGACAGCCCAAGTTTGATAGACTCTGGTCTCCACTACTCAACTATATTTCAAATTGGACAGAGTGAATGGGGTGATTAGGGAGATGAGCAGATGCATGCTGTATAAGGTGCTGTAAAATCTAAAAACAAATTATTTGCTCGTTGTCTCACCTAAGGCTGGAAATAGCTAATAAGAACCTTGATAGTGCTGCTGCAAGTTTTATATTTAAAATGTTGTAATAATTATTCTTTGTGTGTATGTATATATATATATATATATATATATAACTATTTTTATTTTATTATTATTATATATTTGTTAGATTTTTAAAGTCACATCTGTGAATGTGGAATGTGTTTTGTTGGTTGATTGAAAAACAAGAAAACTTAATAAAACTTTAAATTGAAAAAAAAAAGTGACTAAGATACCGTAGAATAGTGTGGAGTGCGGTTGATACATATGAGATGAGTAATGTTAGATACGGAACATTATTCAAGTGGCTAGTGATCCATTTCAATAACAGCTAGATTTCAGTTTTCTGCTCCACACTCAAACCACTCCCAGACAGTCCTATCAAAACACTTGTTTGAGAAATTGCTCTTGCTAAGAATCACAGTAAGGTACTTAATTGTTACCCAGAAATTATTTGGTATTGAGTTGCAGTTGACCTTTAACAAGCCATTATCCTATTTGTGCTCTGCAAGTACACGAGAAAGAACTTCTACATACTTTCTTAGTATACTGAAAGTGTAATATTCATAATAATAAATAAACACCTTGTGTACTGTATAAAGTCAGTTTTAACTTACCCTTCACTCTCGGCAGAAACTAGATTTCTTTCATATAAGAAAAGCGACAATCCTCACTCTGTGGTGGCAATTCTTGCGAGAGTGTCTGCTATATGAGTGCAGTTTCTGGGGACTTTAATTTGGCCTGTGACACACAAATTGAATTGAAATGGCTTTGGGCACATTGCGGAATGAATACAAAATGACACAGACAACTCATACAGTGCATATGTAACTCTTGACATACAATCAACAGATTAGACACACATCCACATGGGTCAGTTCAGTTTCTGCAGTGTAGAATTGCAGCATAAATTCTACAGCGTAAATTCCTAAGTAACAGTTATCATTATCTGAACAAAGATAACAAACGATATGGCTGTTTTTAGCTGTAAACTAGTTAGTGACGAAGCACAGACAAAGGATATCCTGTGAGACAGGGAAGGTACATTATTATTGATCTTTTGACTGGAATAAAGATAGTGTAATGTTGGTCAAGAAAATGAAGGGGAAATAAAAGAGGCGTTGCTGTCACCAACTGAGACAATGTTTAATGGCTCAATACAAGGTTATGGCACGCCAGTGAATCTCAGTGATTTTGTTATGTCTCATCTCAGTGAGTATCACAGTGTTCTCTAGAGTCTAGACAAAAGGTCTGACAGAATTAAAGTGGGTGTACTCTAGAACACTATATCGAGATAAAGGGCTGTCATAAAAACTAAGACACATACTACAGTATCCGTTACACCTTCTTTCATAGTTAATTAATAATCTTAATCGGAAGCTGGGCAGCATGTGTAAATGAAGGCTTTGTAGTGAGTCAAGGGATGGGAGAGGCAACGTGAACCACACCTGCATGTAACGAGTCACTGTGAGGAGGCTTGGGGTGTTGGTACATGATGCCAATCAGAATGACAACCAGGTCTGTCAGACTGACTGGATCTGTAAGACAGGAAAATTACAAATTGATCAGACAGTTAGGCTGGCAACCTAGAATAATGGATTGCAACAGCTGTACCTCAAGGATGGGGTCTACGTAACTTCTGTGAAATAACTGTCGAACTATCTAAAACGATAAGACAACTGTTTAAAAAAACATTTTATTTCTGCTCATACCTTTGCGTTTCCCCACTTTGATGGGAAAGAGCTTTCTCCCATTAATGTACATGAGAAGCCTTCCAAGCACACATAATGAGTGAACAAAATAAGTGTATTCCAGCTTTTTGGCAGTGTAGAGTACTTTTAGCAATGCCTGAACAGAAACAAGATTATAATTCAACAGTGGGAACATAATATATAAAATGCTGTCTAGACCCAATTAACATCTGATCAGGTAAAACTGATGTGTAACAAATAGCATACTGATGTATTTTCATACAATTTATTCACAAACCTATCTTTTAGCATATGCTAAAACAATTCAAACACACAACGGGCAGTGCTGACACTACAAAGGTTTTGTATAATTTCAGCCAGTAATTTTGAAAGTAGCACTAACGAGCCAAAACTAGTGCTCAAAATTGTGTACAGTTGTGTACGTCAACTATTTTGTATATATCTTTCGTCCTGCAAAACATAAAACAAAAAATGTGTTTGATGTTACGTATTCCAATTTGTACAATATGTTACGAATTTTTAAGGGACAAAAAAGCCTTTGTGCAATCACTGACAATGGGGTCAGTTTATCTGTGCTCATCCAATGCAAGGTCAAGAACGCAACCTCACTCTACACCAAATAACACAAGGCACGTTCCGGAGAAATACTCCCTGCTCTCTGACGATAACACAGCTATCTGGGCTCAGGAGACAGGCAGGGAGGGAATATTAATATTAATCAAACTGGGAACTCATTTCTAATCACGAAGGAGGAGAATCAGAGACAGACCCTTGAGATTCCTGGAGTGGTCAATCATCAGCTCATCATCAATCTCACCACCACCCTCATTTCCAGTCCACTCTCACTGCCACAGAACAGAACCATTAAGATTAGTTATCACTCACTCACCAGAGACTTGTACTTCATCTCCAGAAGCATGTAGACCACGGTCCTGCTGTAGTAACCATGCTGGAAGAGGCAGGACTGACATCATTTATGGGCGGGGGGGGGGGGGGGGGGGGGGGGGGTTTGGTGTCTTGTAATGTTTAGAGAAGCAAGGTAATATTGTGCTCACCATCCACTTATTAAACCAGGTGGCTTTGATATCCACTAAGGCAATGAGGTGCAAGGCTTTCTCTGACACTTGTGTGCCTAAGCCATGTTCAGGGTGTAAGGACAGGAGGGAGAAAGTACTCTATTATCTCCTCCATGTACCTAGTGAGACAAAGAAGATACCAAATTACATTTTAGACTAAACTATTACTTTGCAAATGCTGATCACGGAATATACTGTAAAATAGAACATCTCACTTTTCTGGGTTGCGAATAAAAAAGATTGTCACTTCCTTCTGAAAATCATTCATTAGTCTCATCTGGTGGTAAAATAAATGTAAATAAAAACTATATCATATTCATATGGGTATAACTGCCATGCAAGTATCACATTACAGGCGGGGCATTCTTGTTTTAGAAGACGGGTAATGTCCGGTCTGTTTACATCATTCCAACCGATCCAGTCAGGAGGCTCAGTTTATTTATTTTTTTACCTTTATTTAACTAGGCAAGTCAGTTAAGAACAAATTCTTGTTTACGCCTCAAGCACAGATGCAGTGCCTTAGACCACTGCGCCACTCGGGAGCCCCAGTTTAAGGTACATGAAGTCAGACTCCAGACTTTTATCTATTTGTCAGAAGGCAAAATATACATTATTCACATCATTATCCACATCAGACTTTGAATAGAAAAAGAAACAAGACATTTCAGAAACATATAGGAGAAAACTAATGAATTACCTAGACTGTTGTAGATCTCTCGTTACATTCAGTGAAGAAGAGAATGTTTTTGATAAAAAAGCACATTACCTTATCCTGAATAGAGGATGAACAAAACTATAAGACTCATGCAGGTGGGAATTTTTGCAATTTCACTGTGTGACAAATGTTCATCAGACCAATAAAAAAACGAAAGTTGTTTACAAAACAGAGTACACAAAATCCCTAGGGGGTGAAATCCCATATTAGAGTATCCTATTCTATTTAGCCCATTACATTCTAAGCCCTGTCTAAGCTGGGGTAAGGGGTTTTACTAAGGTTTATGGAATTGCTTTAAGAAGGTCATACATAAGATCATTTTGCTATTTGATTTTGAATTTTAAGACCCCTTGAAGTATCAAAAATATTATTTTAAAAAGTATTTGATGGACATTTTATTCGGCCTTACTGCTATTTGCCCATACAAACGCATTGAATAACAGATTCACTACATGGAATAACAGATAGTCCCAAAAATTAAATAAAAAAGGAAGTTTGTTCTGAAGTGTCTGTCCTATATCTGAGAGATATAAGAAAGATCAGGAAACATTTTTTACATGTATTTAAACCCTTATTTTTGGCACTTAACAGTCTCCATACATACTTCCATCCATTTTTTAAAATGCTACCGGGGGACCGTCAGACAAGTCTTGTGAGGCCTGTGGGCATCTTAGAGCAAAACAACCGACATGTATTTGTTCGGGAGAGTCTCACCTTTCCATATTATCGTGTAAACCAAACTGTTCGGACGCTACAGACGATTTTGTGAGAAGACTGATTTTCAGGATGTCTCATTGTCTGACAAACACCGTCCTAGCTCTGTAACCTTTCACCGCAGGTGCGACATCGGCGGAAGTGCGACATCGGTGGATGCGGTAGATCCAATGCAAAAAAACATATCTTTAGCTTAAATAGACAGATTTTTATGGTGATTTTTTTTTATTCGATATCCGCGGGGTGAGGAAATCGACTCTAAGGGGTTTTAAAGACCTAGTATAAAGACAGAGATTTTAAATGTCTACTCTAAGAATGCCTACAAGCGTTGTTGCCAATGTTTAATACCGTATGAAGATGGCCTACTTTACTTTGAGTTAATCTATCAGACATCTTCAGTTGCCAAACTAAGCTGTCTAGCTCTTTACCTTTTAACATTTTGTTGTATAAGCAAAACCAGGATGACTGCATTCCTTTGAGTAGTACATTAATATTACTTTCTAAGTTACATAAGAAAGGCATTTCGCTGAGAGCATGTTATCTCCACTCATAAGTGCTAACTTTTGTGTGAGCATTTTTCAGTGACTTACACTGAGGTCAGGGTCTGGGTCAGCAAGGGCAGCTGAGAGATCCCTACGCAGGCTGCTCCAACTGCCACAGCTCAGCACATCCGAGGGCTATGCACCACACAGACCCTGCATGTCCTCCCAGTGCACTTGCACACCACTGTCACTCTCAGAGACCACACAACATTGGATGCAATTAATAACATTCTTACCAATCTAGTAATAATCTAGCAAATTATACAGAATAGAAATCATATTGAAATCCTTTTAACTCTTTAGGCCTACTATGGTCCAACCTTTCAGCAAGTACTTGCAGCTGCTATTGTTTGATAAATACATAACCCTAAGGAAACATTTGCAACTGTAGTTAATGTGTATTTACTGTACATTCACTTTTTTGTGCTCGTGAGTTATAATTAGACAGCATAACTTACACTGATTGCAAACTCAACTCAGAGGCAACACAAACAACTTAAGCCTATAATGTAATGATTTACAAGTATAATAGTATTACTTATCCAGATCAACAAAATATATGTTTATACGATATAATGATACTGGTCCGGTAGTGTATAAAAAGCCATTCAATGGATAGTTGGGTGGATCCTCACTTTGCAAGAGTAACTTGTAGGCTACTTCTTTAACATGGTATTACCTGATTGAAGCAAGAATCACTGTCGGCTCAGTTGTCTGTGTAATGGCTGTTTGACTGATGATGTTGGCTCTCCCTGTGCAGCTCCTCCCTTCTCAGTTGGTCCTCTTCAAATGTATTCATCAATGGTTCAATAACTACCATCATTGTGTTCTTCAGGTTCTGCATCATTTGCTTGTATCTATAAATGACACTCTAGAGGTTAGAAATGTATTTAAGTGTCATTCCACAATGATACAATAATTTACAACACATATTACAGATTTATTTTTTTACCACAATGTGGACCATTCAGGTAGAGCAACAAACATAGTCAGACATGGTACAGTGGCTCCTTTCACGTCATGTACATTACATGATCTACATTATTGGTAACAGTTATTATACATTAGGTCATCTATACACATGTATTAATAAACACAGAAACAAAGTAGAGTAGATAAAAGGACATTTAAGCACTTATCACGAAACGTATCCGATGGAGGATAAGATTGCAGGCTTTGGCGCAGGAATTTACATTATTGTTACCTGATGAAATTTTACACAAAGTAAATGAGACAGGTAAATACAATGAAAGATCTAGTCTACACTAAGGGAAATGGGGATACCTTGTTAGTTGTAGAACTGAATGCATTCAACTGAAATGTGTCTTCTGCATTTAACCCAAACCATCTGAATCAGAGAAGTGCGGGGGGCTGCAATAATCCACTTCCACATCTTTGGTGCTGGGAACAGTGGGTTAACTGCCTTGCTCAGGGGCAGAACAACAGATTCTTACCTTGCTGCTACTGCTTCAAGATTGTATTCATTGTGAAGCACACAAGCACATAGGCTTTAGACTCCCTGTAAGCAATGGCATATTCTGTGAAGTAAGTGACGAGCCATGTTGGGAATATAGTAAAGGATAAAGTTAATCAAAAGTCACTTGTGAGAAGTCTTCACTGAGAATGCTTTATAGAGACACCATACATACTCTCCAGATTCTCTAGTCCTCCTTGTAACAGCATGAACCAAGGTGTCCTGACCGGACCCAACAGCGTGTCCCTCTCCTCTGTTACATCTCTCTGTCTCCTCCTCGATAACTGCTCCCAGAGAGCTTTCCACATACTGCCGCAGGTACTTAACAAATTCATAACTGAAAAAGAGACGGATATTAAACAAGCGTTAGATAACAATGGATATAATTTACTACAGATTTGATTGTAGCAAATGAGAAGGTATTAAATTCTGCATACTTATGGAAGTTCTTGTCCATCTCCTCCAGATTAAGCAATATTTCCTCTGCACATTCAATTGGTAGATGCACCTGAGATTCTGTCTTGATGCTTTTTAGCAGTTGCCTCAACAGACTGAAGTTCAGACTCATCCTCAGCTGAGATCTGAGACATGGTCCTAATGTGGATTCACTCTTCTCATCAGAAATATCCACAGAATGGAGATTATCCAGTGGCAACTCAGTTTGCTCGCTAGCTACAGTGCTACTTTAATGTAACAACTAAAATCGAATCAAATGGAATTTGTCACATGAGCCGAATACAACAGGTGTAGTAGACCTTACAGTGAAATATTTACTTACAAGCCCTTAACCAACAGTGCAGTTTTAAGAAGAAAACAAATAGAAATATAACAAATATAGCTAGACAAGCGATGCCATTGTATTAAAACCTGGGCATGCATTGTCTTGCCATTTAACGTTACTGGAGCTAGTTGACGTTATGTTTGTTGACATGGTAGCTAATGTTAGCTTGCTAGCAACGAAGGTAAGGAGATAAAGTCCTTTGCATGACAGACCTTGGTTAAACATTTTCGCAAAACCATTGCAAATGTATCACATTGTAATAAACAGTGTACGACTTCCATACCGTACTGCTCATTTCGCCAATATAGTTATGCAGTATAGTTAGCAACAATTTCCAACCTCCTGCAGAAACATGGAACCATGTAACAGTACTTTGGAAAAGGGGTGCAAACAAACACCATATTTTTTTGTTTGTTAACTGACAATTATGATATACAATAAATTCCAGCTACTCCTGTTATTTCAAACCAAAGTGTTCATGCAATATGCTTTTTCCTGTGCCTTTAAATCCCTGTCCGTTAGATGGCACGTGGTCCCCCATGTTTACACTCTTTTCCGGGAAAGGAACGTCTGTCAAAAGCCAAATCAAAGACAGAACTGTTATGAAGACAGGTAAAAAAAGGGCCAGTCTTAAACTGCATCTCTAATCGAAATCTCCTACCGTACGTGTAGGTGAGGCCATGAAGGCGTTGGCTAGCTAAACTCATACGTAGAAACACGTCATCGGGTCCAATGGTCATCTCGCGTCGAACTGCCCATGTGCAAGCCGTCAAATCAAAGGCCCTCCTTTGATATAAGGTTGTTTGTGACGAAAATGACAACGTATCTGTTTGTCACTTTCATGAGGTTGTTGTAATAACGTTTAACTACTTAAGACAGTGGCACAAATTTTTGATTTCGAGAAAATGAACAACTATGGAATAAGGTTAGACTCTCATTTGGGCTCCAGAGTGGTGCATCTGGGTGCTAGAGGTGTCACTACAGGCCCTGGTTAGTGGCCCTGTATCACAACTGGTCATGATTAGGGGTCGCATAGGGCGGAACACAATTGGCCCAGCGTTGTCTGGGTTAGGGTTTGGTCACGATAGGCCTTCATTGTAAATAAGAATTTGTTCTTAACTAGTTAAATTAAATAAATACATAAAATTGACTTCTCAAACCCGAAGCCCAGGCCTGGTCTGTTGGTCTATATCACAAGCATTCCCACAAAGCTTGCAATGTTGCGCCTCTGGGTTTAGAAACTCTGTGGCCAAACCAGAGACAGAAGAGGAAGCGAGACACAACACTTACAGTTTTTTTCTGGTACAATGAAAGTCAATGAATTAAGTACACTAGACCCAACTGCTATTGCATTGGTGTCTATGGGAGAGCCACCCCGTTAAGCATGGTAAACGACCATCTTTGGTAAACAAGCTCAATATTGCGCCTGTCAGAACTGCTGTGTAGCTAGATTACAAAATACTATGCACAATTTAACTTTAAGCTATAAGTATCAAGTAAAGTATATAATCGGGAAAACCTTAGCCAAGTAGTACAGATTGGCTAAGATTAGAAAACATTGTTTATAGCTTGCTTCTGTTTAGCTAATTACCAACCTGTGACTGCTATGGCTGATGTTGACAGTTTTGAGCTTTTGTACAGAGAAATTGCTCGGTCATGCACTTCATTTGTGGAAACCCTAGCTGTTGTGGGTGCTCTGTGTACAGCCAGCAAAGGTGCGGGACTGCTACAGCTTGGTCAGGGTGCATTTCCTTCCTCGACTGACGCAAAGCACTCGACTTGGCCACTGTTTTGGTGAATGGGGTGTCCTTTATGGTAACGTACAGTGTCAGTGACACAGCCAGGGCCATCTCTGAGACTCCTGGAGTGGATACAATGCTGCTTGTGGCTAACTTCAGTCAGAGCGACACAGGTTGCAAGCCTGTCAAAGACGCCTTGAGGGGACAAAAATATAGGCTTTCTGGTTATCTGTGTGAGTGACTGCCTTGGCAACTCACCAAACTTGACTGGCCTGCCTGAAGACCAGTTGTGGTATGTACTCCAACACACATTGCTGTCACCACACTGATGACACGCCTGGTTCTACTTGACATGGTAGAGAGGAAACGGGGAGCAGTGGTGAACATCTCTTCTGGGGCATGTTATAGACCCTCTCCAAGCAAAGCTCCTCTCTCACGTTCTACGGTCAGATACTACTCACACACACACACACACGCTGATTATCCTTGACGTACATGTTGTTAAATGCATTGTGATCTTGTCATCCTACTGATTCGTTGTAATAAATGCCTGTGATTATTTTCTTTTTTTCTCAGGCTTACCTTGATAACTTTTCCTGTGCTCTGCACCATGAACATGGTCATCAGGGAATCTTTGTGCAAAGTCTGGTACCCTTCGAAGTGGCGCCCCGTGGAGCATCAGCAGGTGGCTCGCTAGTACCACAGTCAGATGTTTATGCCTGTCATGCCATTTCCACCCTGGGCATCTCACACAGGACCACAGGCTATTGTCCCCATAAACTGCAGGTACACAGATCAGTGCTGATTAAAATGGTGTTTGGAAGGGGTGACAGATAGACATTTAGTAGTCCATAGTCCATTTTAAACTATAGGCTAACCATGACCCTTGTTTGTGTTATCTTTTCTAGTTTGGACTTGTGCAGTCAATGCCAGAATGGATTTGGGTTTTTTGGTCATGTATGCTCACAATCTCATGCTGAAAGGTCTCCTTCATACAGAAAACTGAACTCCAGTCACTGAACTCATGACAACAAAGTTATGCCTAGCTAATACAGGCATCAAACAGATGATATTACACTAGTGTGTGAATGAGTGTGCATAATAATTGTATCTTAAAAATCTATATTTATTCAGTGAATGTAATACTAAATAATTTCCAGGAGTGTAGGTCCCAAATTATGTTGATGACGTCTCTGAAATGCACAGATATGTGAGGTGATGGAGATCTTTTTTGCAGTGATTTGAGATGTCTCTTTGAGGAACTGTGGTCTTTGAGGTGTTCAACTGGTGGTCCTATGTAAAGCCAGTTGTTTTGACAACAATTTACAGTATACTCGAGAATACATTTTGAAATGAGTTATTTTTTATTTACTGATGGTGCTGGGATTCTAATTATTGGTGATATGATTGCAGAAATAAGTTGTGTGCTTGTGAATGACTTTCCATCTGGTTTATGCTTGGTGAATATGCATATGTTATGCATAGCACAATACAAAATGTAGCTCAATAAAGATAATCCTTACTAAATAATTATTTGTTGATGAACTTTATGAGGATTTCATTTTTGAACAAAAATCTGTTTTTGTCAACAAAGACAAGATAGTTTAGTAAATCATTTACACTTAGAAGGACCAACACTGTTGACATATTCTTTCGGAAAAAGTAGGTCAGACATTGTTTGTAATCTTCACAATAACATGTGAAGCAAAGTCTGCTGTTAAAAACAAAACAATTGATGGAACAATTAGAAAGTAACTATTGACAAAGAAATTACAACATGTCTAATCATTAGACACATAAAATGCATGTTGTGTATGAAAATCAATACTTGATCTATAGACAAATAAATCTTGTTGCGGGTTGGCAGTGTCTCTGACTTTTAAATCATTTGTCAAACTTAATTTCTTGAATATTGACATACCCTGCCTCTATGTTTGGTATAGCTTTACACTAGATATCATAGGAACCTAAATGATCACTTTAAGGTTTCATCTTGGGCCACAGCACTACCACAGGTCATTGAATGGTGTCATACCTAAGAGGTGGGATATGTAGTCTTTGTTGTGGTTTGGATGGTGCCTCGTCCATAAGAGGGGAAGGTTGAGAAGGTTCTCGTCTTCACCCTGACATCATCATCCTGAGAGACTGAGCTCGGACCTTTCTTCAGGTTTGTCTCTTGGTAAGTTGAAAATTCACTTATGATAACTACATGATCAAATACCAGATTTGTGAAAATTGCACTCATGACATTAAAGTGAGATGTAATGGTTAATTGCCTCTGGTTAGTTGTTGGTATTCGACAATCATAATGCCTAGAAAGTGAGGTTAATCAAATGAGCTTTACATTAGAGATCTATCACCTGCTTTGTAAGGATGGATGGGATTGCTGACGTTGACAAAAAGTAATAGATAATTAGATAATTAGATAATAATTAGATAATTATAACAGATAATTATAACATTATGTGACCATACCAGTTTACCAATAGACTATGCATACAGCCTTGATGAAAAGTAGACTACTATCTGCAGTGGGAGGTTTTTCCTAAAGAAAACTTTGATAGGCAAAGATTTAATTTTGAGTATGTATTCAATAAATGTTCCTGAAGGAAATAGTGGCACAGCAAACTGACTGTAATGAAAAGGTAGGAAAAATAATCTTCATGTCTTCTTGTGCCTTCTGAATTAAACAACCAATGTTTAAAGATTGAACAAGGTCAGGTCCTTGGTTCCCACCAGATTGGAAAGGTCTGTTATTGGAATGGCTATTGATATCTGGGCCTCATGGGCCTTCACGTAACAATGTACTCACTGGTCCAAATGAACAGAGGAAGAGGGTCCTTGACTGGGCGCTCATTGGTACATTTCAAATAGTACATATTAATTAATGCTGTTATGAGATCTATTCATTCTCTAAAACTTTGCTTCAAAAATGTAATATCTTATTGTAACGATACTCTAAATCCTCCTCCTCCTCAGACGAGGAGAGGAGAGAGGGATCTGAAGACCAATATGCAGCGAGGTATGATGACATGATTTATTGATTTAAACAAGACACGACATAACAGAAAACGAACTATACTTGAATAACTACAAAACAACAAACGACGTAGACGCACCTGAACATAAGAACTTACGTATAACGAAGAACGCATGAAAACAGGAACAGACTACATAAACCGAACAAACAAAACCGAAACAGTCCCATGTGGCGTAACATCACACAGACACAGGAGACAACCACCCACAAACAAACAGTGTGAAAACACCTACCTTAATATGGCTCTCAATCAGAGGAAATGAAAACCACCTGCCTCTAATTGAGAGCCATATCAGGTCACCCTTAAACCAACATAGAAACAGAAAACATAGACTGCCCACCCAAACTCACGTCCTGACCAGCTAACACATACACAAACTAACAGAAAACAGGTCAGGAACGTGACATAACCCCCCCCTCAAGGTGCGTACTCCGAACGCACCACCAAAAGTCTAGGGGAGGGTCTGGGTGGGCATCTGACCACGGTGGTGGCTCCGGCTCCGGACGCTGTCCCAATCCCACCATAATAAATCCCCGCTTCTGTGTCTTCCTCAAGGTGGCGACCCTCGCCACCGACCTTGGACTGGGAACCCTAGACATGGGTCCCGCTGGATTTAGGGGCCGCCCCGGACTGAGGGACGGCAGCTCCGGACTGAGGGACAACACCGGGACAAGGGGCAACACCGGGACAAGGGGCAGGTCCCGGCTGATAAACTCTGGCAGATCCTGGCTGGCTGGCTCTGGCGGATCCTGGCTGGACGGCTCTGAAGGCTGGTCCTGGCTGGACGGCTCTGAAGGCTGATCCGGTCTGACGGAAGGCTCTGGCTGATCCGGTCTGGCGGAAGGCTCTGGCTGATCCGGTCTGGCGGAAGGCTCTGGCTGATCCGGTCTGGCGGAAGGCTCTGGCTGATCCGGTCTGGCGGAAGGCTCTGGCTGATCCGGTCTGGCGGAAGGCTCTGGCTGATCCGGTCTGGCGGAAGGCTCTGGCTGATCCGGTCTGGCGGAAGGCTCTGGCTGATCCGGTCTGGCGGAAGGCTCTGGCTGATCCGGTCTGGCGGAAGGCTCTGGCTGATCCGGTCTGGCGGAAGGCTCTGGCGGCTCCGGTCTGGCGGAAGGCTCTGGCGGCTCCTGTTTGGCTGACGGCTCTGTAGGCTCTTGGCAGACGGGCGGCTCTGTAGGCTCTTGGCAGACGGGCGGCTCTGTAGGCTCTTGGCAGACGGGCGGCTTTGCAGGCTCATGGCAGACGGGCAGCTTTGCAGGCTCATGGCAGACGGGCAGTTCAGGCGCCGCTGGGCAGACGGGCAGTTCAGGCGCCGCTGGGCAGACGGGCAGTTCAGGCGCCGCTGGGCAGACGGGCAGTTCAGGCGCCGCTGGGCAGACGGGCAGTTCAGGCACCGCTGGGCAGACGGGCACACCTGTAGGGAGGAGACGGAGAGACAGCCTGGTGCGTGGGGCTGCCACAGGACCCACCAGACTGGAGAGACCTACAGGAGGCTTGATGTTAAAAGGCACCTGAAGGACCGGGCTGTGGGGGAGCACTGGAGCTCTGGTGCGCAGCCTTGGCACCACTCCCCCAGGCTGGCATACTACTTCAGCCCGTACCCTCCAGAGTGCAGGCACAGGTTGAACCGGGCTGTGGATGAGCACTGGAGATCTAGTGCCTACTACGCGCACTTCTCCCTTAGGCTCCACTCCCACATTTGCCCGGTACGAGCGGAGCGTAGGCATAGGACGCACTGCACCCTCCCAGCGCCCCGGAGACACAGCACGCAGAGCCGGCGCAGGATACCCTGGACCGAAACTGCGTACCGGAGACCAGACGCGCTGAGCAGGCACAATACGCCCCGGCTGGATGCCCACACTCACTTGACACTTTCGGGGGGCTGCCCTATAGCGCACCAGGCTATGGGCACGCACTGGCGACACCGTGCGCTTAACCGCATAACACGGTGCCTGACCAGTGACGCGTTGCTTATAATAAGCACGAGGAGTGCGCTCAGGTCTGCTACCTGGCTTAGCCACACTCCTCTCTAGCCCCCCCCCAAAAAATTTCTGGGGTTGCCTCTCGTACCTGTCCCGCTGCCGTGCTGCCTCCTCATATCGCCGCCGCTCAGCACTCTCTTCCTCCAGCTCAGCTTTGGGGCGGCGATACTCCCCAGCCTGTGCCCAGGGTCCTTCTCCATTCAAGATCTCCTCCCATGTCCATGAATCCTGGGATTTCTGCGGTTGCTTTCGCTGCCCTTTTCCCCGCTGCTTGGTTCTGGTAATTTGGTGGGTGGTTCTGTAACGATACTCTAAATCCTCCTCCTCCTCAGACGAGGAGAGGAGAGAGGGATCTGAAGACCAATATGCAGCGAGGTATGATGACATGATTTATTGATTTAAACAAGACACGACATAACAGAAAACGAACTATACTTGAATAACTACAAAACAACAAACGACGTAGACGCACCTGAACATAAGAACTTACGTATAACGAAGAACGCATGAAAACAGGAACAGACTACATAAACCGAACAAACAAAACCGAAACAGTCCCATGTGGCGTAACATCACACAGACACAGGAGACAACCACCCACAAACAAACAGTGTGAAAACACCTACCTTAATATGGCTCTCAATCAGAGGAAATGAAAACCACCTGCCTCTAATTGAGAGCCATATCAGGTCACCCTTAAACCAACATAGAAACAGAAAACATAGACTGCCCACCCAAACTCACGTCCTGACCAGCTAACACATACACAAACTAACAGAAAACAGGTCAGGAACGTGACACTTATACAGTTCTTGTCATAACTGATAATCCCCCCAGTTGATAAATATATACCGTTGAAGTCGGAAGTTTACATACACTTAGGTTGGAGTCATTAAAACTCATTTTTCAACCACTCCACAAATTTCTTGTTAAAAAACTATAGTTTTGGCAAGTCGGTTAGGACATCTACTTTGTGCATGACACAAGTAATTTTTCCAACAATTGTTTACAGACAGATTATTTCACTTATAATTTACTGTATCACAATTCCAGTGGGTCAGGAGTTTACATGCACTAAGTTGGCTCTGCCTTTAAACAGCTTGGAAAATTCCAGAAAAGGATGTCATGGCTTCAGAAGCTTCTGATAGGCTAATTGACATCATTTGAGTCAATTGGAGGTGTACCTGTGGATGTACTTCAAGGCCTCCCTTCAAACTCAGTGCCTCTTTGCTTGACATCATGGGAAAATCAAAAGAAATAGACCTCAAGACCTCAAATAGACCTCAAGACCTCAAATAGACCTCAAGACCTCAGAAAAAAAATTGTAGACCTCCACATGTCTGGATCATCCTTGGGAGCAATTTACAAACGCCTGAAGGTACCACGTTCATCTGTACAAACAATAGTACACAAATATAAACACCATGGGACCACGCAGCCATCATACCGCTCAGGAAGGAGATGCGTTCTGTCTCCTAGAGAAGAACGTACTTTGGTGCGAAAAGTGCAAATCAATCTCAGAACAATAGCAAAGGACCTTGTGAAGATGCTGGAGGAAACAGGTACAAAGTATCTATATCCACAGTAAAACGAGTCCAATATCAACATAACCTGAAAGGCCGCTCAGCAAGGAAGAAGTCACTGCTCCAAAACCACCATAAAAAAGCCAGACTACAGTTTGCAACTGCACATGGGGACAAAGATCATACTTGTTGGAGAAATGTCCTCTGGTCTGATGAAACAAAAATATAACTATTTGGCCATAATGACCATCGTTATGTTTGGAGGAAAAAGGGGGAGGCTTACAAGCCAAAGAACACCATCCCAACCGTGAAGCACGGGGGTGGCAGCATCATGTTGTGGGGGTGCTTTGCTGCAGGAGGGACTTGTGCACTTCACAAAATAGATGGCATCATGAGGCAGGAAAAGTATGTGAATATATTGAAGCATCATCTCAAGACATCAGTCAGGAAGTAGAAGCTTGGTCGCAAATGGGTCTTCCAAATGAACAATGACCCCAACCATACTTCCAAAGTTGTGGCAAAATGGCCTCAAGGACAACAAAGTCAAGGTATTGGAGTGGCTATCACAAAGTCCTGACCTCAATCCTATAGTGTGTAGGCAGAACTGAAAAAGCGTGCACGAGCAAGGAGGCCTACAAACCTGACTCAGTTGCACCAGCTTTGTCAGGATGAATGGGCCAAAATTCACCCAACTTATTGTGGGAAGCTTGTGGAAGGCTACCCGAAACGTTTGACCCAAGTTAAACAATTTAAAGGCAATGCTACCAAATACTAATTGAGTGTATGTAAACTTCTGACCCACTGGAATTGTGATGAAATAAATAAATGCTGAAATAAATCCTTCTGTCTACTATTATTCTGACGTTTCACATTAAAATAAAGTGGTGATCCTAACTGACCTAAGTCAGGGAATTTTTACTAGGATTAAATGTCAGGATTTGTGAAAAACTGAGTTTAAATGTATTTGGCTACGGTGTATGTAAACTTCCGACTACAACTGTATATATATTATTTTTTCACAGTAAACTGTCCAACTGGACTATCGAAATGGGTTAATGGGACTTGCTGGGCCGGCTGCTGGACAAAGTGCGAGATGAATAAACAAGTACGGTATGAGAAGGCCAATAACTTCCTGAAGAAGGGATACACAGTCCCCAAGTACAGCAACGTCAATGAGATGATTAACCTTCATGGCCTTCTGTTATTTAGTGCACATATTGGTGAAGATCCGGTTAGATCTGGGGTTCTTTGTGGGTCAATACCACCTGTATGGATTCACCCTCCAGGCTCGCTTTGTCTGCAGCCGCTTCCCCTGCCCTCACCAGGTGGACTGCTTTCTGTCTAGACCCACAGAGAAGAGACTGTCTTCATCTGGTTCATGTTCATCGAGCTCTTCTACTTGTTGGTGAAATCGGTCAAAGAGTGTGGACAGGAAGCAGGACTACACGGTGACCCTGGTCACCCCTGTCCTGAAGAGAAAGGCCTTTGAGAACAGGGACCAGATGATCCAGAACTGTGTCAATCTGGAGTTGGAGCTGCATGGGAGGAAGCTGGGCAGTGGGGTGATAAAGTGTGGCTTCTGAGGACAACATTGCTAATATGGAGGAGGTCTATATTTTACCTGGCAGCTTCTGTACACATTCCTTTTTCACACAACCTGCGTGAATGTTGACCCAATAAGTCTGGTGCCAGGCTAAAACCATATGTATAAAATTACCTTATTTGTGTGCCTGACAAAATGCCTGGCATTTTTTACAAATGTTTTCATCGAATAGAGGATGTATTTGAGCTTGTGCCACAGATAAATAATATAAATGTGTATATTTCTTTGGGATTTGTATTATTGGTTGTGACATTGCTTGTATGAGTTGATGTAATGTAATTCATATATCACCATAATCTTGATTTAATAAATTACTATTTTATAAGGAATCTATTCTGGCTGGTATCATTGTGTTTGGTTTGATTCCTCTTTTGTTATTATAAATGAGTCTCAGAATGTCTGTCTCCATGATGCCGATTTCATGAACAACTCTGAGCTCTGTGTTATTAATTCAATGCAATATAAAAACAGATGTGTTCCTGTTTAATCTGTTGTTGGTATCTATCTGTCAATCATTACGCGGAACCTTCCAGTCAGTCCCAAGCGTTAACTTTTAAAATCCCATTTCCCTATGATGACTGTGACTGTGAACCTGCAGATGGGTTACACAATCCTTACCACCAGCCCTAAAATCTCAAGGTCCAACTTATGTTAACATCAGTTGGCCACAGTCTCCATAGGGTCAGGACAAGGTAAGAGGCAACATTTTATTTTAAAATTTAATGAAAAATGAACAGAACAGTAGTTAAATTTGTTATAATGTTTGATATAAGAATTCCACTGTAAATATTGTCTTTGGAGTTTACTGAATAACAGGCATTATCATCAAATGTTTAAATATAATTGATTCCAAAGTTATACCAACATTTTATCTCAGAATGTTTACGTTTACATTTAATACCATACATTTACTATCAAATAGACTGCCAATCAGTGGTTTGTCTACATTTGACAAACTGCTTACATTTGATTTATTTTTGGTTTTAATAATTTTTGGAAACACACGGAATTAGAAGACAATGTTTTGTAACAATCATTTTATTATTAAAGGTAAATTAAAGCGATTGAAGGGATATCAGTTTTAGGCACCTGGCTTGAGGCTATTGTGTGAGTTTCCCAATAGTCAGATTAATGATTAAGGCTGAAAACTGAGTGAAAAACATTGAAAACTTGACTCATTGATAAGATGTCCCTTGTGTACTGAGCCCCTCGTGCCCATTCTGCCCTCATATTCATAGACAGTAACTTGTTTCATGTCTTCTTCTTTACTCTAGAAAGCCATTGAACATCAGCAAACATGGGGGACTGGGGTTTTCTTTCCAAGCTACTGGACAAGGTGCAGTCTCACTCAACAGTCATCGGAAAGATATGGATGAGTGTCCTGTTCCTGTTCAGAATCATGGTCTTGGGTGCCGGAGCGGAGAGCGTGTGGGGCGATGAACAGTCTGGTTTCATATGCAATACGCAACAACCTGGTTGTGAGAATGTCTGCTACGACCATATCTTCCCCATCTCACACATCCGCTTCTGGGTCATGCAGATCATCTTTGTCTCCACCCCAACTCTTCTATATCTGGGCCATGCCATGCATGTCATCAGCCAGGAGAACAAACTGAGAGCCATACTGCAGAGCCAAGTTGACAATGGCACATTGAAGAAGCCCAAATACAGCAACGAAGCAGGGAAGATAAAAATTAAGGGGAATTTGCTGGGCAGTTACATGACCCAGCTGTTCTTTAAGATCATTATAGAGATCACGTTCATCGTGGGTCAATACTACCTGTATGGGTTTGTCATGGTCCCCATGTTCCCCTGCTCAAGATCTCCCTGCCCCTTCACTGTCGAGTGCTACATGTCCCGTCCTACAGAGAAGACCATCTTCATCATCTTCATGCTGGTGGTGGCCTGTGTGTCTCTGGCTCTGAATGTGATTGAAGTGTTCTATCTGCTTTGTACAAGATTAAGATGTGGTGGCTCCAAAGGCCGCAGGTATCACACTAACTCAACAGCGAATCCAGCCACCCTCCCACATCCTGGGTGGTCTGGTCGCGTAGATACTGAAATGGACGCCCTGAGACAGAACAAGATGAATCTGGAGTTTGAGAGTGGCCAGAGTTTAGGGGGTAGTCTGGATAGAGCTAAGGAAGAGAAACATTTGCTGGGTGACAACCACTAAAACATTTGAATGTTAATTTGCCTTGAATGTATCTTAATCTCTTGTATTGTTGAAAATCTGAATGAATACACTACCTTTGTCTTCTTATTTTTATTTGTTTTAGGCACAGTGCACTAGTAGTTTGTATTAAGTTTCAAAAATTGTCCTTAAGTTATGGCAACTACCAGCTGGGGTCTTGAATTGAGTTGTAAACTCACACTTGAATGCCTACAGTTGAGATATTTTCTATCATGTGATACAATAAATGTGTCACGATATACAAGTGTATTAAAAAAAGAATAATTAAAACATCGTGCCAAAGTTAGTAGTGTTTTATTTGTATCAATGGTGCCTGAATGAAAATGAGAGACTGAAAACCCATTGTAACGGTCGTCTTTCGGTGAGAGAGTGGACCAAGGTGAATGAATACATAATGATTTATTTGACAAGACGAACACTGACACGAAATACACTTGATAATTACAAAATAACAAACGCACGTAGACAGACCTGAACTAATGAACTTACATATACACGAAGAACGCACGAACAGGAAAACTGACTACACAAAACAAATGAACGGACAAACAAACCGAAACAGTCCCGTGTGGCGCACCATAGACACAGACACAGGAGACAACCACCCACAACAATCAATGTGAAAACACCTACCTTAATATGGCTCTCAATCAGAGGAAATGAAAACCACCTGCCTCTAATTGAGAGCCATATCAGGTCACCCTTTAACCAACATAGAAACACATAACATAGACTACCCATCCAAACTCACGCCCTGACCGTCAAACACATACAAAATAACAGAAAACCGGTCAGGAACGTGACACCCATCAATAGAATTACTGAAACATAGCAAAATAACACACATTAGGAAATAGTTGATTATCTTAGGACACCATTTATGGAAATATGTCTATCAAATTAACATCACTGAACATAAGACATCTGGTCTCCAAACGCTAAAATAAAGGGGCTTGTAAATAAACTCTCCTTTTTTACCAGAACTTTGTCAAACTACCAATCCAGACAAAATGTTCTAGAAGTGAGAGTATGAAAATATGTCTATAGCGTCATTTGAAAATAAGGAGCGCCCGTCCTCCAACCCATCACAATAAAGAGGCATAGACGAGTGGTATGTCTCCCAACCCCTCACAATAAAGGGGCTTACAGGTATAATATAACAAAAATATCCTTGTTTTGCCAGAACTGGATTAACTACAGTACCAACCCAGGCACATATTCTGAGAGAGTATATTATATTTAAAAAAATAGATTTCAGATTTCATGACCTCATATTACCTTCTACCTACCTGGACCACCCACATTTTCAATTAGAAATCCTTAGCACAGAACATGGCTTAGACTACAATGCTCTTTCATGGTTATTACTGATTCAATTGTAATAAATAACTTTATCATTGTGTTGCCAATTATTAACCTTCACAATCTCCCCAGGTACAGCCAAATTCTAAACAGCAGACTTCTCATTTCAAGATGTCATGCACAACGTGCCACCTTGCACAACAAGCAAATTGTGCAACTTAATAGGTAGACGATTGTAGGCTACTACGTAGAATTTGATCATTTGTCTCTACAGCTGGTGGCTGTTGTGTTCTGTCCAGAAACGGTCTCTTTAAAGGTAAAGCATTTGTTTTACTTATCTTTCTACTTCTTTTTTATTTTGCCTATAATTATGAATAATTGCATTGTTTTCATCTAACATGAATAGACATAAGAATGAAAATCTAATATCATCAAAACCAAAATGATTTATTGATAAGCTTGAACCATTCTAAGATGGACAACCTAAGTGAAACATAACCTACAAATTATTATCTGAAACAAGTGTAATAGTTTTTATTTAAATATTCATTTTGTGGTATTTGGGACATTTTACTTTGATATCCTCGTGCCGTTTACTTGAAGCAAGTAAATCATTAATGCAGACTAAACACACAGACCACCTATACTGGTAATGTGACCTCATAAGAGCCCCGTGAGGCTTACAGCATGGAAAAAATATCACATTTACTCACTTTCCCAATGTTTTTGGGCATATCATAAAACTAAATTAATAGAATTTGTAACAAAATGTTATCACATGGAAATAGAATACATACTGTATGTATTAATAAGTGATATATACTGAGTGTACGAAACATTAGGAACACCTGCTCTTCCCATGACATAAACTGACCAGGTGAATCCAGGTGAAAGCTATGATCCTTTATTGACGTCACTTGTTAAATGGGGCGGCAGCGTAGCCTAGTGGTTAGAGCGTTGGACTAGTAACCGGAAGGTTGCAAGTTCAAATCCCCGAACTGACAAGGTACAAATCTGTCGTTCTGCCCCTGAACAGGCAGGTAACCCACTGTTCCTAGGCCATCATTGAAAATAAGAATTTGTTCTTAACTGACTTGCCTAGTTAAATAAAGGTAAAAAAAATAAAAAAATAATAATAACACAAATAAAAATGCACTTCAATCAGTGTAGCTGAAGGGGAGGAGACCGGTTAATGAAGGGTTTTTAAGCCTTGACCAATTGAGACATGGATTGTGTATGTGTGCCGTTCAGCGAGTTAATGGAAAAACAAAAGATGTAAGTGCCTTTGAATGGGGCATAGTAGTAGGTGCCAGGTGCACCGGTTTGAGTGTGCCAAGTTGACACAACTGTGGGAAGCATTGATGTCGACATGGGCCAGCATTCCTGTGGAATGCTTTCGACACCTTGTAGAGTCCATGCCCCAACGAACTGAGGCTGTTCTAAGGGCAAAAGGGGGTGCAACTCAATATTAGGAAGGTGTTCCTAATGTTTTGTACACTCGGTGTATTTTGCTACCGAAATACTGAATTCCAATGTTAGATGCTGAAAGATGACACATTAGATTTTGACACAAAAAAACAATCTGGTTGATAACAGACAGCATGGGATATCTCTCCTGTTATGCGATATGTTTTATAGCTCACTTGGCTCAAGGAAATAACCTTACTATCACATACACAGCTTGTATTCTTATCTCCACAACACAGACTGTTCTCTGTTGAGCTACTTACTGTGTGTGATTCTGCTTTAGTCATTTGATATTTAGTAATTTCATTTTATCATAGATTTTTCATCATTTATCAGAATGTTGCAAATACTGTAACTCAACTTGAACATTTGTTTTCCCAAACATCAGCATCACATTTATCATTCCTATGTTCGTATTTCTTTCCAACCAGAACAATCCGCAAACATGGGAGAGTGGGGATTCCTGTCATCACTGCTGGACAAGGTACAGTCACACTCCACGGTCGTGGGTAAAGTTTGGATGACCGTCCTGTTTATCTTTAGGATCATGGTCCTGGGTGCCGGGGCAGAGAAGGTGTGGAGCGATGAGCAGTCTAATATGATATGCAATACCAAACAGCCCGGCTGTAAGAACGTGTGCTACGACCACGCCTTCCCCATCTCCCACATCCGCTTCTGGGTCCTTCAGATCATCTTCATCTCCACCCCAACATTGGTGTATCTGGGACATGTCATGCACGTCATCCACAAGGAGAACAAACTGAGGCAACGGCTAAGTCAGGCAGCCAATGAGATGGGGAAAATGCCTAAGTATTCTGATGAGAAGGGTCATGTCAAAATCAAAGGTGACTTGCTGGCCAGTTACATGGTCAATATCTTCTTCAGGATTTTGCTGGAGATAGCATTTATAGTGGGTCAATATTACTTGTATGGGTTTGTGCTGGACCCCAAGATTGAATGCAGCAGAGCTCCCTGTCCGTTCACTGTAGAATGCTTCATGTCACGACCAACAGAGAAGACCATCTTCATCATCTTCATGCTGGTGGTGGCGTGCGCATCTCTGCTGCTGAATGTGGTGGAGATATTCTATCTGATCTGCTCCAAGTGTGGTTCTGGCTCAAGAAGACGAGCCAAAGCAGTTCCAGCCATTGCAATCCATAGCTGTCTGGATGGAGGCAGTATGATGCAGAACGAGAAGATGAGTCTTCATGCAACTGGTCACAGCACAGCCTGAAGTCACTGATCACCAATCAACTATTGTAAACACTATTGACATTTCTGTTGACATACAGAGGACCAATGCCACTGAAACTGTCAGCCCTACAATAATGCAGGGTCTTAAAGGCCCAGTAAAGTCAAAAACGTGATTTACCTGTGTTTTATATGTACTTTCACATTATGAGGTTTCACTAATGCAGTGAACTTGTGAGAATGATGATAATGCCCTTTCATTGTAAGAGCTGTTTGAAATGGCTGCCTGAAATTGGAGTTTGGATGGAGTTTTGACCTTCCACAGTGACATCACCATGCGGTAATTAGTTAAATAGACCAATAAGAAAGAGAGTTCCAAACGTCGCTGACAATAACAGCTAATTTTCAGTTTTTCCCTCCCTACTCAGACCACGCCCAGACAGTCCGAGCAAAATTATTGCTTGAGAAATTGCTCTTTGCTAAGAAGATAGTTTTGTTTCTTTTTGACCATTTACAATGAAAACAATCACAGTAAGGTACTTCATTGAAATGATTTGATAACGAGCTAAAAACAGCTGCATTGGACCTTTAAGATTATTGTTAGGCTTGGCTTGATTCCGTAAGTTTATTTATTTTAATTTTACCTTTATTTAACTAGGCAAGTCAGTTAAGAACAAATTCTTATTTTCACTGACGGCCTAGGAACAGTTGATACAAGTAAGGGTTAATACAATACAGTAGGTGTAGCAGGACTGACGCTTTGAGCTTTGCTTCATTGTCTTTTATTTGTTCATGATGTGCACCAGGAGCAACCTAATTTTCAGCAGTCTTGTTGTCACTCCTCAGTGAGCTAGTCACCGCAGGGTCTTTCTCTAATGAGGTGTGAACCTTGATATAATGTGATTCATCATACATTGTTTTGGTTATTGAACCCACACTGTCCTAAAGTGACACAAAAAAGTGTTTCAGAAAATATTTGTAACTTCATCATGTGAATATGTCAATTTGATTTTGTAATTTATTTATGTTTTTGTAAAAATAAAAAAAATGTGAGCCATGACTTGAGTGTATTTTATAAGATGAGGAAAGATGAGAAATAATATAAACAGGGGACTGGTGAGATGTTTTTTCTCTTTATGTACATCATATATAGAAAAGTAAATTGTGCAGCAAAACAGGACTTTGATGTGTACTGTATATTATATCAGTGATTTAATTGACTCAGACCAAAACATAAAACGTATACACAGCATAGTCTTCATGGGTCAAGAGGTCAAACAAACTTGTCATGGTAATTGACCATAACAAATATGTGTACAATGAGGCTGTCCACTGGGCACACACTGGTTGAATCAACATTGTTTCCACGTCATTTCAATTAAATTACGTTGAATTGATGTCTGTGCCCAGTGGCTGTAGTCTACACACTGTATCTGCAGGAATGTACAATAATATTGAGTCAATTATGGTTGAATTGTAGGAGATGCAATTATAAGTACTTCATCAGTTAGATTTCGATGAGGTGACATTTTCAAAAGTTAATCATCTATGTACCAATCAGTGAAAGTTTGCTTTTGCTACATCATGAAAAAATGTGTCAGTCTACAGCTGCATATGTGAAGGGAAATTATGTAACATTATAAAACTCAGTGAACTCAAATTTGATGCTTGATATATGACTGCATGGATCCAGACAAGCTAATCTGTGTATGCAACAAATCAACTTTGATTTGATTTGTTGTATTTTTTGAAAAGGCACGTCCTTATTAAATGCACAGCACTATTTCATGATTCATATCCCAAACAAAAAACGCACAAAAAGAACCAATTCGGTTGTCAGTAGTAGCCTATACATCTAGTCTCCTCTAGTATTCGTCAGACATCAGAGATACTTTAGTCACAACTCAGCAATGTCTTAGAATTTGTTAGAACATCCCAGTTTTTACTGCATATTAAACATATAGGCAGTACATTCAATCAATTTTACACAACAGAGAGTCAGAGAGCAGCGGTAAAAACAACAACGTATTGTATTCGGGATTTCTTGTTATAATTGTGAGGTCAATGGCTCTCGTCATACTGTACACGAGAAAACAAATGAAGATAGACAGTGATTCAACTGAATATTCAGCAGAATGACTCTTTATCAAATTGCTTGTGTTTATCATGGAGTGCATACCTCTCAGCTGCAGGAGGTTGTCTGTTACGCCCCTGCCTAACCTTTGATCCAATCAGGTGGAACATCTCCACCACATTGAGCAGCAGAGACACACAGGCCATCACCAGCATGAAGATGATAAAGATAGTCTTCTCAGTGGGCCGCGATATGAAGCACTCTACATGGTCTCCCTTACATGGGTATCCACTGCATTTAATCTTATTGGGCAATACAAAGCCATACAGGTAATACTGGCCCACTATGAATCCAACCTCAAATAGAATCTTAAATAACACATTGGACATGTAACTGACAAGCAAGGTCCCCTTTATGTGAACTTTGCCCTTGTCGTCAGTGTATTTGGGCACTTTCACAATTCCATTCTTTCCTTTTGATTGTTGTCTTCTCAGTTTATTCTCCTTGTGGGTGACGTGCATGACGTGTGCCAGGTAAACCAGAGTTGGGACGGAGACGAAGATGATCTGAAGGACCCAGAAGCGGATGTGGGAGATGGGGAAAGCCCGGTCGTAGCACAGATTCTTACAACCTGGTGACAGTGTGTTACAGACCAGACGTGATTGCTCATCCCCCCATACTTTTTCTATCCCTGCAACCAGAACCAACAGTCTGAACACAAACAGGACTGTCAGCCAAACCTTCCCGACAACTGTAGAGTGGGATTGTACTTTGTCCAACAAGGAAGCAAGAAAGGACCAGTCCCCCATTATTCAGGTGTGGCTAAATGTTTGAAGAAAGATTGGATAATAGGAGATAAAACATGATTAGTGTTGTTAGTACTGTATCTACTACATATGAATCTTAGTTTGATCGCTCTGTTGTTGCTGAGAATTTTTCTGCACCGAAGGATATGCAGATAAGCTTTGTGATTTACATAAATCCACTGACACAAGGTGCAGTAACTAACCACGCTAACACACGGTTATATTAACAGAGCTTTTCATGTAGCCTACTTTAGGACAGCTAATAGCCTAACCACTGATCAAGCAACATTATGGACTAAACGTTAAAATCCCTTTGCTGCAGGATTGTTTTGCTGTGAAAACACAGGTCAAATTAAGATCATACATCTGTATACTCTATGAAGATACAGTAGTCAGCCAATGTTCTATGTAACACGTTTTTCTGCAGCGTTAACTAAATGACATGGTAGTTTGCTGAAATGTTGAGTATATAAAGCAGCTTTCTTACCTCAGAGGTGAGCACAATCTCCCCACAGTAGAGAAGAACTGATTGTGAATTCTCTCTTAATGAATTGAACTCTCCCTTCTTATAGTTTGACATCAGTTTGAATCATCAGGTCAACCCCATCCAGCCCCATACTCTCTGACAACTTGCACGTCGTTCATTCCTCTTTAAAGATGTTTAAACCAAGGAAGGCAGAAACTCATGACTGCTCCCCCCCCCCCCCCAAATATGTCATCATTGATCAGTCACCACCCAACGCCTCATCCTTGTGAAGCAATCAAATGACTGTAAATCCAAAAGGTCATGGTGGATTCAGGGATGATATCAAACACAATCCATGGCATTTGTTCCCTACCTGGATGGGTAGGCTACTGTTCATCTCTATGTTTGTGTTGATATCTCCTTTGAGACTTTCCAAAGATGCCTTACTTTAACAGATGAGTTTGCTCATGGAGAATCTCAGCCGTGTACAATCATTTAAAGTACTGACACAAAAATCCAGTAAGAAACAAACTTTCTGTAGAAAATACGTCAGAGAGGGTTGAATGACTCTACAAAATGTGTTTGTGATAGTTCACATGTTTAGATTGGGAGTTCAAGCACATCTTTTGTGCTGACATTAACATGAGGAGGGGGTGGGATGTCAAAAGGTCAACCCACTTTAGAGGAAGAGAGAGATTAAGTGAAATTATGAAATTGTTGCATGGAAGTCTGATTGGTGTATAAGTGTTACTACAAGCACGTAGTATAACTGTGAGTCAGGCTGACCAAACCCATCAGGTTTATAAGAATGGGCTAGTCTTTGAGTATTTCAATATCCTAATCCCATGTTCACGAACGCTATTCCTTGCCTCTGTCTTATTGATGAAAAACATTTCTGATCTGAGCAACATAACAAGTGAGTAAATCTGTTTATTTTTGTACAAACTGAAGATAATATCTTACGGATATGTAGAAATATATAGCATTTAATTTTGAAATAGTGCTGTGAAGCCAATTTACTTTTACAGTCTTTTCACAGCTCACTACTATCAAAGGCAATTAATTATCTCAGTATGTTGTCAATTTTTCTCTAAAATGGTATTCATGAATGAAATTTGACCTATGTTTTCCACAGAGATAATAATCAGTGACAATGGGGGACTGGTCATATCTTTCCAAGTTACTGGACAAGGTGCAGTCCCACTCAACGGCCATTGGAAAGACATGGATGAGTGTCCTGTTTATCTTCAGGATCCTGGTTCTGGGTGCAGCAGCAGATAGCGTGTGGGGAGACGAACAGTCGGATTTCTACTGCAACAACAAAGAACCTGGGTGTGAGAATGTGTGCTATGACTGGGCCTTCCCCATCTCACACATCCGTTTCTGGGTCATGCAGATCATCTTTGTCTCCACCCCAACTCTTCTATATCTGGGCCATGCCATGCATGTCATCCAACGGGAGAATAAAATGAGGGAGGCACTGCAGAGCCAGGTTGACAATGGCATGTTGAAGAGGCCCAAATACACAGATGACCGGGGGAAAATCAAAATCAAGGGAATTCTGCTACGTAGCTACATGACCCAGTTGTTCTTTAAGATAGTGTTGGAGCTCGCTTTTATTGTGGGACAGTACTACTTATATGGGTTTGTCATGAAACCCATGTTCCTCTGTCAACAACAGCCCTGTTCCAGACTGGGTGCTGAGTGCTTCATGTCCCGTCCCACAGAGAAGACCATCTTTATCATCTTCATGCTGGTGGTGAGCTGTGTGTCCCTGCTTTTGACTGTGATCGAGGTGTTTTATTTGATTTGCACCAGAATAAAATGTGGAAACAAGAAACAATACCCACTGCATATCACCTCAGCTGAGAACCCAATCACGCTTTACTGTCCTACATCAGAATGGAAAGGTAACCTGGATGGACATGAAGATTGCTCACCCCTTCACAACATCCAAAGAGAAGCTGAACTAATGGAGGAAAAGAAAAACACTCCTTAGGTTTGCAATAGATTTCATGTGATGATATTCTGACATGTGATTTGATGTAATCGTATCCAATTAGTTGACTAGACTTCCAGTAAATTAGGGAAACAAATCATTCCAGAGTGTATTGAGTTTTGTTTGTCAAATAGACTACCTTGTTGCTGAATGTTGTAAATATTACAGCTTGTTTCTATGCTGACACTGTGATGACAAATGTTTTGTAGGATATACATATCTTTGTTAAAAATAAAAGTACTGGAAAAAGAAACGTGAATAATAACTCCGGACGCGTATTCACAGGGCTTACACTAGATGGCAGCATAAACTTGGTGATTGAAATCACATTTTACCAGCACCAGTGGTCAGACTTTGTTCCACAGAATAGGCTATAGTCTTATCTAAATGTCCAGCTCTATGCTTATAAACACATGCAACACAAGTTGCCTTTCATGTTAAAGTTTCATATTATCAGTGCAACATAAAATCGTTAGGCGTCTTGATGAGTTATTCTCATCATGATTAATGTTTGACACTTTTGGTCTGTCATTACAACTAACAAGAAAAGGTGACAGTCAAACATGTTAAGCAACTATCTTTGGGCTTTGATCTACATACAATAGATATGATCTAAAACAATTAAAACATACTCCTCAACTAGGCTACTGGTTTATGGATTGACGCACAGGACCTATCAACGGAACGCTCTAGCCTATCATATGCTGTAGACTTGGTCTCGGTGAAGCTTTTAATTCATAGTGATCTGAAAAAGTTACGGTTAATCTTGTTATTTAAAGAAAAAAAATCTATGACACAATTACATTTAAGTAAAAAAAAAAAGATACAGAAACCGAGCGTAAGGAGGTCTAAGGCTTGACGTAGGGGTCAGGTGACTCCAAACTTTTCTCTCCATCGTTTTTTTTTTCTCTCCCCCCAGCCTGTATGTGGACTGTTATAAGGCAAGCAAAGTTTGACAAGTCAGTCTAAGTTTCTCCCTGGTCCCAAACTTGGATTTCAAGAAAGTGGTGACTGTTTAAGAAGTGACAGGGAAAGTCCCTAAGGGCGCTCTTCTTACTGCTGAGTAACTTTCCAGGTAAGCGTTGCGTTCAATTCCAGTGCCAATATTGATCTGAAGAAGTATTTGTATATATATATATATTACACAGGAATATAATTATATATTTGCCGAGAAACTAAATTGCTCAGAATCCAGATGCACTGTGCCAATACAGACGCATTGCATTAATATAGGCTATCTATCCGCTATAGTATGGTGCATAATATATACTTTTAAAAATGTTATTTTTTTCTGTGTTTAACAAGGAAAAGTTGAAATTATCCTCCAGGAAAGATTGAGACATTGATTCATCTGTTACTTTTGATGTTTTCCTTTTATAATTTGGTGTGGCCATTGTTTATGAGATACACGAGTAACCTGGGTCCAATTACTCTAAAAGCAGTATGTGATGTCAAGTTTATAGAGAATTGCAACTGAACTGCTTATAAGCTGTAGACTGGAGATAGATTTGTTTTCTTAACTTAATCCTAACCAAGCATATTGACATGCTTATTTATACTTTTTTTAAATGAAATATTGGCGAATTTGGCTACTCAGATTTGTGAAGTTCTTCCTTGCACCTGGGAAGAGCAGTTTAAAATACGCTTCCACTAAGGAAATATTGAGGTTGAACTAATGTACTTATTACAATCATATACATTGTGATATTCGCTCAACGTTTAATTTAATTGCTGTAATAACATCATTAAAAGATCAGAGATCTTAAACTTTAGTGGGTTTCTTACTCTAGATCAGAATTGTCCTCGTGGACATTTTTTCTTCTTCTACAGGTCACGAAATGGTTCTGTTATATTAAATAGACCTATACATTACCCAGTGAAATTGATTTAACAATTTTTCTTGAATTACAAATTATTTATTTGAAAAGTATTTTATCATGGTACCATCATTGTTGAGTAAGAAGCAGTCCTTAGATTGATGTGTTATTTTTCACTTTACTGTAGTGCTTTGAGAAGTGGGGCCACAGATGAGAATAATTTAGAAGTTTGGTGGGAGTTTAGAAGTTTTCCTGCATGCTAAACATATAAATTGAATGACAATTAAATATTGAATGACCATTTTGATGTTCCTCAGGGTTAGGGTTAGGCATTAGGGCTCATGCATGTGAAACCTGCATGTGAAAGGTTGTTTGTGATGTGAAGTTGCAAACTCTAGTACAGCATGTCTACAGTATATACAGTACATTATTAGCTAATTGAAGACACATGCTTTTGTTACACCCTCCTAACAGATGGCTTCTACTTATCCATGTTTGTTCATTGTGCAGTCATTCTCTGAACTTTATTTGTGTACTGGCATCGTTCAGAATCTTTATTCAAATGGTATTCGTGTTTACAAACTTGAATCTCATATGACACGCAGTGTGAGTTTAGTATCTGTGAGAGTCGGGTCTCTAGGCAGGTCACTAATAAGCGCACAATGAACGGGGCCCTGTGCTGTAGTCTCAGAGCGCAGACGGACTGTCTGAGTGCGCTCCAGACACTCTTGCTATTGGCCCCAGCAGGAGAGCCATTGTTCCCCAATCTGAGGCATGCTCTGAGAGCAGAGAGCTATTAGGCCTTAGTAAAGTAAAGTTTGTACCTGGATGTGGAAGTTGGTTCAATTCCATCTCCAGCTTTTAGGAACAATATGTACTGAGGATGATACTTAATGAGAATAAAAATGATATATCCAGGATAATCAGAATGCAAATAGATCTTGCATTCTGAAGATCTTATAGTTATTTTCTCAGCTGACTAGTAAATTAATGTATTTTGTGAAGAACAGTAACTTTGTCTGAAACTGTGTGTGACATTTATTTGATAGTTGGGGGCGTTTGCATAACAATTCTTCAATTACACTGTACAACACAAGTTAACATTGAGAAATGCTCACACACACCCTACTTGACATATTTTTAACAACCCTAATAAACATGAAACAATGTAGAAATAAGGCATGCGGACCAACTGAACAAACAATGGTTTGATGAGAAACAGGTCATGTTTTTATAGCCTGCCGATGAAGGGGAAACAAATGTTTGTGCTTGTGTTTCAAAAACCTGGGCTCTATCATCTACCATTACACTATTCACTTACTCAGTCTTTTAAGAAGTACTATCAACACTTGTAGGACCACACAATGTGACTTTCCTCTCATCACTTCCAATTGGAAGACAATAGCTATCAAATTCACTTTCTGGATTGAAGATTCATTAAGCATAACATAAGGTATTGACATCTTGTGGTCAATAAGACATTGGTCTAGTCCATACAGAAAGTGGATTTCACTCCAGAGCCAGGAAAGAGCCATCACAAGACTTGTGGTCATTCCACTTTTTCATAGAATGTTGAGATGTGTTTGATTAGAATCAAAAATGATACTTGAGAAAGTGATATATAAGCATGTTTACTGTATATAGGAATGTTTATTTATTTATTGCATTCAATTATTTTCTGTCTAATTGCAGCTAAAGCCCCTTCATCATGGGTGACTGGAGTGCTTTGGGGAGGCTCCTGGACAAGGTACAGGCTTACTCCACGGCTGGAGGGAAGGTGTGGCTCTCTGTCCTCTTCATCTTCAGGATCCTGGTGCTGGGGACGGCTGTGGAGTCTGCCTGGGGGGACGAGCAGTCCGCCTTCAAGTGCAACACCCAGCAACCTGGTTGTGAGAACGTGTGTTATGACAAATCTTTTCCTATATCACATGTAAGGTTCTGGGTGCTACAGATTATCTTTGTCTCGACGCCGACTCTTCTCTACCTTGCCCATGTGTTCTACCTGTTGCGAATAGAGCAGAAGATTAACCGCAAAGAGGAAGGGCTGAAAACCATCCAGAACGACGGAGGCGATGTGGACATACCTCTAAAGAAGATTGAGTTAAAAAAGCTCAAGCATGGGCTGGAAGAGCATGGGAAGGTTAAGATGAAGGGAGCCCTTTTGAGAACCTACATATTCAGCATTTTTTTCAAGTCCATTTTTGAGGTTGGCTTCCTGGTCATACAGTGGTACATTTACGGCTTCAGCTTGGCTGCTGTCTACACCTGCGAGAGGTCCCCCTGCCCCCACAGAGTCGACTGTTTCCTCTCCCGACCCACTGAGAAAACCGTCTTCATCATCTTCATGCTGGTCGTCTCTCTGGTCTCCCTGCTTCTGAACGTCATTGAGCTCTTCTACGTGATGTTCAAGAGGATCAAGGACCGCGTGAAGGGGAAACAACCGCCCGTCCACTACCCTGGCACCGGGACATTAAGCCCCACTCCCAAGGATCTCTCCACCACTAAGTATGCCTACTATAATGGCTGTTCCTCTCCCACTGCCCCCCTGTCACCCATGTCACCCCCGGGGTACAAGCTGGCCACTGGGGAGAGAACCAACTCCGTTCGCAACTACAATAAGCAAGCCAATGAGCAAAACTGGGCCAACTATAGCACGGAGCAGAACCGCCTGGGCCAGAATGGCAGCACCATCTCCAACTCCCATGCACAGGCCTTTGACTTTCCTGACGACACCCAGGAGAGTAAGAAACTGACCCCAGGGCACGAGCTGCAGCCGTTGGCCTTGATGGACCCCAGGCCCTGCAGTCGGGCCAGCAGTCGCATGAGTAGTCGGCCGAGGCCAGATGATCTAGATGTCTAGCCCCCCCCCCCCATTGGTGCCAGAGAACAGAGAGCATAATTCTCAAAGTGCTGAAGCGGGCGGGTCATAGCCCATTCACTGTTCTCACTAGAGAATCTAGTCAATAAAGAGACATTAAAATACTTACACTGTTGGAGGTACTATACCTTTATTGATGACTTTCAAACTAGTGGAGCTAACAAGCTTTAAAAAGAAAACAACTAGTTGGTGAAGAACATGTGACCGTGTTCCGATAACTGTGCCCAACAGTCCCTCATTTCACTTTAGAAGAATATGCCGTGGTGATGTGTTTGGTTTAGTTATCATGTTTTTACCTGTAGGTTTCATTACACAGGATGGCATTATTGTCATGAATCTTGCCCTGGAGGCAGCTCTGCTGAGTGGTCACTAGCTGGCACAGCCACAAAGTCATACAATTTAATTTTGAACTTCCTACCTTACCTTACCTGCTAACCTTAATGTCTAACCCTAACCTTAAATTAAGACCAAAAAGCACTTTTTAAAAATGAATTTTTATGATATAACCAATTTTGACTTTGCAGCTGCCGGCCCATCTAGCAGAAATTGCTCAGTTCTGCCTCCAGTGCAAGATTTATGACAATAAACTTCAACCTGCTTCCACCATATGGCCACACACAATGACATTACATTTAGAAAGATTACTCTTAAATATAATAGCAATGTGTCTTTTTCCATGCCTTGGAAGTAGTAAAACACTTGGCTTTTAAGTCACACTCATCCTCTGTATGACTTCCAAGTATGTCTTGTCAAACTGGGTTGTGAGAAGGATGCTCAAATTCATGAATAAAGATTTATTTATTAGTATGCAGGACATCCACCACTAGAAAAAGATTGACTACATTCCAAGGTCATGTCCATACACCCAACTGCATATTTATTGATAATAATCCAAATTACAGCAGTACAATTTGTTCAACAAATAAGAGGTTGATTTTATTATTGTGGACTGTCATTTCCTGATAAACTTTGAATTTATGTGGTGTCAGTTGATTTATGATATATGTTTGTTTTTTGGGGGGGGAAGAGGTTGTTGTCAGATGGTGGACTCAAGCTGCTGGAAGAGAAATACAGAGCAACAATTTTGTATTGCAACAGGTGTGTCTCGGAAGCATCTTTGAAAGAAAGTCTTTATATTTTTCTCATTTTAAAGTGTGTGTTTGTTTTTTAATGTTGTTTCCTGTTGGATGGTAGAGGAGGGCAATAGAATGATTTTTTTGTTTTGCCTTTTGAGTGAATGATTTTTTTTCTCAAACTCAATGTAATCATTGCTGCTTGAGAGATAGATATTTAGTACTGTAAATCAAGCTAACTGTGTCACAAATGTGAGTTTGTAGAAGACTGCTTATAGAGCCGGACTAATATTTAGTCAAATATATTAAAAGGTATATGCCAATGTAGCTCCACACCTACCATACACTTGTAAATGGATTTTCAATTGGAAATGTTCATGTTTTCTTTACGTTTTTTTTTCTCAAACTTTGCATTATAGTATTTCGGTACTCAAACAGAGAGTTGCATGGGTTTTTCAGCTACGATGGTGTTTGCACTGAGATCTTGACTAGGGTTTAATAGGATGAAAAAAGTGGCAAGTGTTTTCGGATATGCATGTTACTAATTTATTTTACAACACCAGGCAGAAATCACTACAGTACATACATTCAGACAGTGCTTTTGTTTGACCACTGGTTTCAATGATCTTGCAAGGCTAAATCAAAGGGCCTCCATACAGAGTACAAGACAAACTTGGGTGTACATTTGTTTGATAACGTGGTCAAATAACGCCATTCCATGGAAATCCACTGTTGTACAGTGTGTAAGTGCATGATAGCAAAAAACCTCATTAATCATATCTGTGAAAAGCTATTTTAACCCAATAAAGATTTTTTCTTTCTTAAGATTGTTTTCTTTACAAGTCTGTTATCATATGCACTTCATTTTGCCTTTGTCCGTCTTGATACAGGCTATGTGTCTAGTCCAGCCTCCTCAGTGAAGGACCTACTGTTTAATAGGTATCAAACAGATCAATGTTATGGTTAACAGATACATTTCTCATGTTTTGAGACTACAGTAGCTCACACTTTCCTCTTTTATAGTAAACAAACCCTAAACAATGAATCATATATGTTAGTCAGCTTGGGGATATTAAGAGAATGACAAGAGTTATTCAGTATTATGTACTGAAAATGCCTCGGAGACTTTGAAAATGTCATAATATGAAAAGACTCAGCGCTTTTCTCTTATCCAAGTTTCCTATTTAACCTTTCCACAAAGCTAAATAAAACCACATGTTTGGACCCAATCTGTAGACCACATGTGGCTGAAGCAGAACGGAAAAAAGCGATACTGTGATCCAATGCTAATTAATCTAGATTTTTAATTTAACGATGAGTTTTACCAGGACTTTTAAACAAGACTTTACTGTAAGTACAACTGTCAACACAAAAATGGTTAAAACACACACCATTTCTACAAAAAATCTGTATTACATAATGTATTTACATAACAGAAGATATCATAAAAATTAAGAACTGTGCCGAGTGTGAAAACTAACAATACAGCAGTACACCTAATTAAGATAAAGTTTTCTGAAATATGTTTTAAATGTTGATTCTCTGTGTGAGTGAAGCAAAGACATGACCCCTGATACTGTGGAATACTAAATAGTAGAAATAGTTCAAAGTCCATTAGTAAAACTATATCACAGAATAGTCCAATTTAAAATGGTAGTCCTAGTACATTTTAAAGCATTCAGAAGGTGACGGAAAACAAAATGCGATACTACAACTTCTGTCTCTAGTGCAGATGCTAACCACATGAATACTTGATAAATGTCAAATAAAGTCCTGTAACTGTACTTGGTGCAGTGTTTAGGTTAGAGTTTTACTGTGTTTGTGCATGCTTATTTTTAGACAACGAGGATTCAAATGAGTACAGCTTTAATTTCTCCCAAAGACTACTGGAAACCTCAATGTCTGAGTTACATTTCCGCTGTCTGTACAACCACTCAGACCACAAGGCCAGGGCGGTGCTACCAATGCATGGTAAATCTGCTAACCTTAACTAAAAATGCTAGATTAACTTTTCATCATGACGTCACCACAGAGTTAACAGAAACAGCTGGTGCTTGGTGTCGACTTCTCATCACAGAATAAGCTTTATTCCTTTTATCATGTTAGTGGGGTGGAAAATAGTTTTATGAGGCGTCTTTGACAGATTAGCCATTCCCTGTCCTCCAAAGGAAAGACAGCTTGCAAAACTACAGATAAATGAGTAGCACAACACATCAAAAGTGAATTCAACTATCTACTGTACATGGTAGATACATCATTCACCTCTCTCTGCAAAGTTTATTAGTAACTGAACTGTCCTATGGAGTCTATAGCTATAGGAGTCTATAACCATTAGCGTCACTAACTTGGACCTAATTGCTGTTTATTTTTATATGCTCTTCAGTTTTTGTTAGGGCAAACCTGTGGATTCATAAGACAGACTTGACTCTATTAACTTTGTGGTCACCATTACTGGGTCAGCTAACCAGTGGTGACCCGTCATTCAGGGCAGAGCCCCGCCTGTTTAGAGCCGCATATTTTTAGCTATAATTTTTTTATAAAAACATTTGTTTAATTCTGGGTTGCCTGTTTTGCATGCTATTTCGGCATTAATACATGTCACATATCAGTTTGCAAACAATGTAAAAAATCTATAATAAATCATAAGGGTGGCCGAAAGGTTGCTGGATTAAATCCCTAAAAATCTGTCATTCTGCCCCTGAACAAGGCATATAACCCACTGTTCCCTGGTAGCCTATCATTAGAAATAAGAATGTGTTTGTAACTGACTTGCCTAATTAATTAAATAATGCTGCATACAAACATAGTCTCTTTTTTGCTTTCTTGAATAAAGCAGCTCCAAATCGCAGATGTTTCAGCCTAGCTCAGTGCTTTCTGTGGTGGTGGGGCAGCCAGCGGAAAATACGGAGCGTAGGGGTTGGTAATGTATTTGCGCTGTGATTGGCTCAGTGTTCTGTCACTCATGGGGACACTACGTCACCGCCAAATCTAAGGGTAGAGCTCGAAATTTCAAGCCCCTTGGGTGCTGCCATAGAGTTACATTAGAAGTGCCAATCCAAGAAGGTTCAAGGTCATTGGCCACAGACAAAATGACGTCAAATCACGTTTTATCTACAGTAGCTTTGATTGGACTGATCATGTCAACATCATACTTTCAAAATAGCTAGCAGTCATCATCATGAACCAAGTCAACAATCTACTGGCAAATCATTTTTAATCCTTGTCATATGAAGATCAATAATTAAGAGAAATTAAAGCTAAAACGTATCGGTGCTCATCGGCCATCGGACATAAACATTACAGAACAAGTTGGAAATTGCAAATTCAACAATGAGTGGTTAGGAAGGAATCAGTGGCTAACTGCAAGCATTGCAAAGCAATCACTAGTCTGATATTCAGTGGAGTGGCTGTGTGGTCCCAAGTCTGGCTTTAAGGGTCTCTTTTCCAAGCTTAAAATGATAAACATTCAACATTGGTTGTGCTGTCAATCCAGCATAATTTCTGCTGCGCTCAAAACAAGTGTTCAAGAGTTCAAGACAACTGGGAACTCGGAAGTAGCCTATATCTGCTGAACAATTAATCAAATGGCCACCGGACTATTTACATTGACCCCCCCCCCTCCATTTGTTTTGTACACTGCTGCTACTCGCTGTTTATTATCTATGCATAGTCACTTCACCCTTACCGACTGGGAAAATACATTTTGAACGGTCATCCAACTAAGTCGGGAACTCGAGCCTCATTCTAGTGCTCCGACCTGCAGATCACTGACGTCATCATGATTTAATCTTGTTTGAAAGCACCATAAATCCAGAGAATGCCAGACTTTGATGACAAAGATTGATGACAAAATTTGCCCACGAAGGGCCGCCGGGCCACCTTCCTGTTCAAGTGAGCACAACACAGCAAGGTGACTCCAAGAATGTCTTGTATGCTGCTGCATAAATTATGTAATATGCCAGGGAGATATGTATACTGTAGCTAAGAAAGGTAATGCTAAGTGTATTTTGCGTAGTAAGCTGTCAGTAGCCCATGTCATTTCACCTACTGTTCTGACTTGGTGGTGCACATGTAGCCTATAACCTGTTTTAGAGAAATGTAATCATTGAATATTGTAAGCGCTTTCATTGTCTGCTTATATGTCCCCTTTAATAATCCTACAGTTCTGACTTGATGCACAGGGAGAATACTGTAAGAATGGCCCATGTTCTGAATTCTGCCGCTGTACATTTCAAAAGTGCTGAACAAATAGTTATATTGACTACGTCTGTCACGCCCTGACCGTAGATTGCTTTGTATGTTTATATTTTTTGTTTGGTCAGGGTGTGATGTGGGTGGGCATTCTATGTTTGTATGTCTAGGTTTTGTATTTCTATGTTTTGACCAGGTATGGTTCTTAATTAATCAGGGACAGCTGTCTTTCGTTGTCTGATTGAGAACCATGCTAAGGTATCCTGTTTTCCCACTGTTAGTTGTGGGTGGTTATTTTCTGTTTAGTGATGGTTGCACCTTGCAGAACTGTTTCGGCTATTCTTTTTGTTATTTTGTATTCAGTGTTCAGTCAGTTAAGCGAATAAAGATGAACACGTACCCCGCTGCATTTTGGTCTGACGATTCCTCTTCTTCTTCCGATGAATGCCGTGACAACGTCCGTCGTCGCTCGCTCATTAATGTCTTAATCGAAATTACGGATTGGCTCTTATCCGCTTGTCCTCCCCTTTTGCCATAGTTTGTACATCTCAATTGTCAGTAGAACCCGCATTGTTTAAGCAAGTCAGCCATATCAGCTATATTTATTTAAAAGGCAGTAAATGAGGTTGACTGAACTGTTTTGCTGCCAGACATGGCTCCGCTGATAGCCAGGTGTAGCAGTGGTAAGATGTTGGGACTGCTGTTTGGACTCTGCTGTTGGGACAGCTTTATGTGGGCCCTTAACAGTTTATGGGCACCATTTGTCATTGGTTTAGTACAATTAATGTATTGTTTAGTGTTGTGTTGTGTAGTGGCTATGCTGGCATGCATCCCCCAAAAAATGTTGGGCTTTGCCCCACCAAGATTTACATGCTAAAATCGCCACTGCAGCTGACCAACTTTGGCAAGCAGTTCTGGCAAAATCACTGCATGGAAATATCCCACCTGTTGCTAGCTGGCAGCGGCCAGGGTTATTGGTGAAACAGAACATCATATTTCATCCCTTCAAGCAGATCAGACTCAAATAGAGCATGGAGAGTAAGGATAAACCCAGCCATTCCACATGTGTGTGGGAAAAAATGTGTGAGATCTCATATGATTCAGTGGAAACTAAAGTCAGGATGTGTGCTACATGTGAATTGCATCCACAGATGTTCTTTACCGTGCAGCTCCATAGTGAGTGCGGATATTATGCTCAGTCATGTTTCCTGAGCTGTCTACCCGCTCCCAACTGTTTATATAAGCAGAAATAAAGGAAAACAATCTGATACTTCACATTTTAAATGGCAAGAGTAGCAGATCTTTAAAAAAAAAAGAGTAGCAGATTTCAAAAGGTGTCTCAGCTTTCTTTGCGGTTACAATTAGATTCATACCCAATCCATTTTCTTAGAATTTTGCCACTTATGGACAGAGGCCGTCGAACTGTGGTTATATTAAACACGGGAAAGCTCCTCTAAGCATGTCTAATGAACATGTGGACTTGCGCTGAGTCAAAGTATGTTTGCGCCAATGTACTTTTACTGTCAGTTAGACAAGCACACAGCACCATGCCCAATCTATTAGGGAAGTGCCTTGGAAGTGTCCACCATAACTGAAGTCATAGCAGGATGTCTGTGCTGAAATGTGGGGTGCCAGAGCATGGGAGCATTTGACCCCAGGGTTTCCTCCCATGGAAAAGGACTCAAAACACAAGGTAAAAAGAAATGTATCTGAACTATGTGTTAATATTGGTAAATTGTTTAATGAACTGACATAATAAGAAAAGTTAAATAATTGTTGAAACTTTTAACCAGATTACCAAACACTGAAAGCTAAAAGCATTCTTGGGTTCTTACCATAGTATCAGCCATAAAACATCACTTCATTCAATTTAAAGGCCCAGTTTTATATATTTATATATATATTTCCACACTAGGAGGTTGGAATAATACTGTGAAATTGTGAATATGATGATAATACCCTTTTAGTGTAGGAGCTGTTTCAAAAGACTACCTGAAATTTCAGCCTGTTTTGGTGGGATGTTTAGGCCTGCTTGGTGACATCACCAGTTGGTAAATTAAATTAGACACCAATAATAATTAGAGACCAAACCTCTCTGCCAATAACAGCTTGTTTTCAGTATTCCTCTCCCCACTCAGACTACTCCTAGCTAAATTCTAGCTTGAGAAATGTCTCTTTGCTAAGAAGATATTTTAGTTTCTTTTGACCATTTTCAAACGGCTGAATTGGTCCTTAAACTCATACTTTTTAATCTTTTCATCACACACGCACGCACGCGCGCACGCGCGCACGCACGCACGCACGCACGCACGCACGCACGCACGCACGCACGCACGCACGCACGCACGCACACACACACACACACACACACACACACACACACACACACACACACACACACACACACACACACACACACACACACACACACACACACACACACACACACACACACACACAGAGAGAGTCAATTCATATTTGTACGTGCCTTTATTTCAAGGCACATAAACCACTGATTGCGAAAAGCTGTGTCCCAGACATTTTTGCTTTTGAAGTCTGTGAGCAGCACATTAGGCATATGGTTCATGAGCTTCCTTGTACCAAACAACTGGAGCCTGGGGCAGGGAGAGACACAGAGAAGGAAGCACTGAGCAGAAAAACAGGGTCTCAGAACAGATTATGGTAAAGTGCAGGGGCAGGTAACTACAGTACAGTGGTTTCTGTAACATGAAAGGTGTCCAAGTTAATTTAAGTATTATAAGCCAGTTCAAGCCACTGCCTATGAAACAAGACACTTGGATTTAGATGGACAGGACTGGAACTATCATAAAACTGGTGAGGCTAAAATGACAGTTTTTGACAGCTTTTTATTCTCTGAAAGGTCATAATAAAGAAACTATGTAGCAGGCAGAGAAATGTAATAGCTAATTGTACTGGCACACAAATTATTTCCACATCTCGCTAAATAATGTTCTGTGTAATTTCTTCCACATCAGCATCCACTAACAATGCAGCCTGGTGGGTGCGTTGGCAATGCTGGTTAGTCTATATTTGGCCAGTTGGGTCCTGGTTTACCATGACAAGATCCAAATCTCGAAAATCAAGCCAGGAGTATTCTAAGAATGGCGAGTCCTACATTATTTTTCAGATACCTAATATGCTTGCGATTGAATCACTTGCGCAAGATTCTTTTAGCAATGCTGTACATATTCGCCATAGCAGTAATTTCCTCGGGAAAGGTCTGTACGCAGTTATACACTTGCTCTCGCAGAGGGAACAGAGTGAAATAACCAGAGGTAATGTGTGATGAATGGCTCAGACAGTCACTGGGTAAGGCCCAAAGTCAACCTCTCTCTTGCGTAACAAAATGAATGTAGCCATTTGGTTCAAGATCCTCCTGTACCTACACCACCTGGCTTCTTGTGCAAATGAAAAGAAACAAGACCCCCCAAATCATAGTAACATATTATTTCTATTCCCAAAGCAAGTGATAAGTTGGATGGCTGTAGTGTAGACAGTTGGAGGACAGAGCAGAACAGACTGCCAAGTGGAAACTGTTACTCACTGGTAACTGATTCAAATCTACTTTAGGAAAAAAATGGTTTCTGATTATCATTACCCACTTGGCACACACTAGTTGAATCAACGTTGTTTCCATGTCATTTCAATTCAATTACGTTGAACCAATGTGGGAAACATGTTGAGTTGACATCTGTGCCGAGTGGGTATGTTGTGATTGATGATCAGAACCAGTTAAATCTGGTGTTTAAGCTAGATCTGGATTTGCACTCGTAGCAATAGCTAAAGCTTACCTGACCATAATGACTACAGTCCTCAGTTTGCCCCAGTATCCATCAGCACAGTAGCCTATATCTGCTGAACAATTAATCAAATGTTCACCAGGCTATTTACATTGACCCCCCCCCTCCATTTGTTTTGTACACTGCTGCAACTCACTGTTTATTATCTATGCATAGTCATTTCACCCCTACCTACATGTACAAATTACCTCAACTAACCTGTACCCCCGCACGCTGACTCAGTACCGGTACCCCCTGTATATAGCCTTGTTATTGTTATTTTATTGTGTTACTTTTATTGTTTTTTACTTTCGTTTATTTGGTAAATATTTTCTTAACTCTTCTTGAACTGCACTGTTGGTTAAGGGCTTGTAAAGTAAGCATTTCACGGTAAGTTCTACACTTGGTGTATTCAATGCATGTGACAAATAAAGTTTGATTTGATTTGATCACAAGATACAATTCACAAGCAATTACACCAATATGGGCTAACCATAATGCAAACCCTTAAACCCTTGACACGTTTCTTTTCATATTACTCTTTGAACATTTTACAGAACATGTTTGTTAGTTACTAGATCCAGTAGATTAGTGTGGACTGTAGGCTACAAATTACTTTCAGAGGCCATTACAACAAGCTGGGTATAACATAGCACCCCTTTAACAGCTGTGGACTTATTCAACAAACAAGTTGAAGAACACATCCACCAATGTCAAAATATAGCCTGTTTTCATTGGTGAGCTATTTTCACAATATAAGGCTATGTACATGAGACGCCAATTATGTCAAAGATTTTTGCTGCAGGGAGGACTGTGTGGTGTGTGATTACTTACTAAACTATTCCGTATGTCGAAATATATACAGTAACATTTGTCTGACAAATGGTTGTTTTAAAGTTAAAAATAGTTAAAGTTTCATTACTTTGCCTTAGGATTTTAGGCTCCCGTCTCTTACTGGGCATCTGAAACACACACGAGGGATGCAGTCTCTACTTTTTCTTCTCTCTGAATAGGTAGATTGAAATGTACAGATGAAAGGCTACTGTCTTAGCCTGATGAATACCTCTCAAGAGACATTTGAGATCATAGAGAGATATTGTGAGTTGTAGTAGATTTATCGGGGGCAGTGTCACGGTTACTGATAATGAGTCTAGCATGCTTAGAGGGTACTGCTTTTCCCATTAGTGTACAAACCTGCGCAGTGGGAGCTTGGGCATTTAGCCGGATAAAGCAGAATGAAGCAGAATGAAAAGTAGCATATGCAACTCATGTAGAAAAGGAGACAGGCCTCTGAGGAAATTGAACAGGAAGTGGAGGTATGTGTGCTTACCAACAATAGCGACTGGACAGGTTTTTGCAAAGCAACATGAAAGAAGACTGAGGATGTTGATCCTGCTTGTTCCTGGATACCATCCAGACCCTCAACATTAATTTTCCCCTTTGTTCAGTAAAAAGGGATTCTCAAAATGTTCACATTGTGATAGAAAGGAGACAATCACAAGTTTCTTTGGACAGGACAAAAATACCCAGTGTGGTACAAACTATTATGTTCAAGAGGTAGGGAAGGAGGGAAGGACGTAGCAGCACAAATGACTAGGATTAAATGGCATTTATAACAAAGGACAAGGTAATGTGCTATTGCCACTACTTTGGGCCAGTGGTGGTGATGAGATATCCAAACATCAGAGATACTGACATATTTCCTCTCCATTGTCCAGGACAAATGGTAATTGTACTCAGGACTAATGTCACAATCCATTTGGTTTATGTCCTTAAACAAACTCTAAGCCATTTTCCAATATACTGCACATGTTCTGTGTACTAAAACAGATACAAATACCAAATGTTTCATTAGAAAATTTGTAATCTTTTACACAGCATCTTGAGTTGGAAGTACTAAATCACTCTCACGCATCTTCGCTCGTTCCTTGTAGCATAGCGCCTCAACAAATGGATCTCCACGGTGTTGAATCCCAGGTTGTGTAGGTCGTCCTCCAACTGGTCGGACCATTTGACTCTCGGTCTTCCTCCTGTGCATGGCCAGTTGGGGGATGGCTCCTTGAGGATAAGGGCAGGCTCCAAAGGTGGGTTTGATCTGACCAGGTGACCAAACAGTCAGAGTCAGGAGGCTCTGACCAGGGAGGAGACGGGAGGTTGGTCCGTATTGGGGAGTCAAAGGCGTCCAGATGACATGTAAGGTCCAGGGTAAGGGTCCAATCCAGAGGGGGGCAAAGGTACAGGTCGGCAGGCAGACTCAGGGTCAGGGGCAGGCAGTTGGGTCAGGCAGGCGGGCTCGGAGTCAGGACAGGCAAGGGTCAAAACCAGGAGGGTGAGAAAAGAGAGACTGGAAAAAGCAGGAGCTGGTGTATGATGCCCAAGAGCTCGGCAAGGATTGCCACATCGTCCGCATATTCCAGGTCAGTGAAGCTGAGTCTGCTTTAACTGGTACCACACATGCTTCGGGTAACAGTCCTTCCCATTACGAAGTCGATGGTTGTGTTAAAGGTGATAGATGCCAGAACACAGCCCTGTCTAACTCCACTGTTGATATTAAAGGTGGGGGAGGTTCGCCATTTGACCCGAACTCAAGAGATGGTGTTCCTGTACAGGAAGAAAAGCAGACCGGTCAGCTTCCCTGAAACTCCTAGGATCCTTAGGAATTTCCAGAGGGCTTCCCTGTGCATCCTGCCAAAAGCCTGCTTTAGGTCAACTTAGGCAACGTATAGTGGCTTCCTGAACTATTTTCTGCAAAGTTCTGTGGGAGAAGACCTGGTCGATAGTGGAGAGACTAGGGGTGAATCCGCTTTGTTCACAGCTCTGTTTTTGCAGAAGTAGGGGGCATATGCATTTGAGGAGTATGTGGGTGAGTGCTTTTCCTGCGACGCTGAGGAATGTGATGAATAGCCTAGTAATCACACATCACCTTTAGCTACAGAATATCTCACCACCGTGCGTTTCCATCTCCTCCCCTCTCTCCTTCCTTCCTTTCTCAAGCTTGCAGAGAGGAGCTATCAACAGTTTAATGAAATATGTTTCGTTGTGAAAACGTTGATGTTCCCAAACAGATCTCTCTTGGTGTCGCAAATGAAACACTGGGTAGCTGCAGGAAAAGGGTTGGAGAGCCCATGGCATACATAGTTTTAGTGGAATACCACCTGTCATGCAGAGAGGGGCTGCATGCTCCTCAAACAACTGTTGATGCTTGGAGTGAAAGAGCTGGAGTAGCATACTCTGGATGAAAGTGAAAAACTGGCCTCGACTCTCTGTTCCAGTGCATACAGATGACATATATTTTTTTCTCTTGTCCCTGTTCCTGCCCATTTGATAATATATGTACCATTCTAAATAAAAATAATTTGACATACTAGTAAAGACAAGATTAAATTGAGAATAGTCTGATGGATAAAAATCAGATAACTTGATGAAAGAATAGCATGTGCAGCCTAAGGCAAGGAACAGCAAGCTTTTTTTGGTGATTTTCTCAAATCATCAATAGCCTATAGTCGCATCATGCAGCCCATATACGCTATGATTTCTAAAACATTCTCATATTGGCTGCTAAATGAACAAACCTATAGTCTATGGCAGGTTTCCCCAACTGGCGACCCGAGGGTGGTTTTATTTGGCCTCCCAAGTTTTCTGAGCATAAATAAATACATCTAAAAATAAATAAATAAGAAGAATTCATTGGGGCGGCAGGTAACCTAGTGGTTAGAGTGTTGGGCCAGTAACCAAAAGCTTGCTGGGTCGAATCCCTGAGCTGACAAGGTAAAAGTCTGTTGTTCTGTGCAAGGCAATTAACCCACTGTTCCCTGGGCCCCGTGGATGTCGATTAAGGCAGCCCCCCGCACTCTGATTCAACATTTCAGTTGAAGGCATTCAGTTGTACAACTGACTAGGTATCCCGCCTTCCCATTGTTGAACATAAAAGACAACACCAGGAAATCAGCTCCAAGTGATTTTCCTTTTGAAAATCTGTTCCCAAGTATTTCCACGCATAATAGAGATCACCATAATAGAGAGACACGTGATCGTATACAAATGTAAGCAAGGTTTGAAATGATTATGTTTTAGTTAAATATTATAAATGTTCGAGCTTCTTGTGGTCAATTTGCAGTCTACAAATTATTTGTAATTATGATCTGGCCCCCCAACCATCTGCTCAAGAAAATATCTGCATAAAATAAATAATGGATTTATTGTGATGGTGTATATTAAATTGATTTATAGGGCTAGACTTATTTTAAATGTAGGCTAGATGTTCCAAAGGCGCACATTAGCAGCGCATGAGGCTTGTATGAGGTTTGTATGTGTGGAGGCCTAGAGACACTAAACGTGCTTATGTTACTTAACGGTCAATTACCATTGGACTGACAGCATTTTCCATGAGAATAACCAGCTGACAAAATGTAATTACCCCCACAGCCGTAACCCTGCCCCAGTGGTGTATTGGTGCCTGAAGAAGTAGGTATAATCGAATTTTGCAAAAAAATTATCTAAATGGCCCGCCCGCTGAAAGAAAAGCGCCCTATGTGAAATATTCTATGAGAAACAGTGACATACACTATGAATGACCTAAAATGATACATCTCATATTGGTCTTCACAGTCAGGCCAACCCGAGCTGTACTCTGCAGTAGGTTAATAGTAGGTCTACTATTGAAACAGAAAAACTGAATCAGAAATTTTCCGAAATCTTTTTTCAGGTTCTAGTTCAGTCACACTTTTTTAATATTTTTATTGGGGGGGAGGGTGGGCAACAAAATTGTGCGTTCTAAGTCCATAACAATGCTTAAACCACATCAGGAGACCACTTTTGAGGCCTGGGAAAAACATAAGACATTGACTTTTGAGAGTAGTTACCTTTTAATTCAAGTGTGCAGGCACCTATCACTACTGTTTGATTAGCAGTGTTTCTGTAGCACATGAGATGGAGTTTGCAAAAGAAATGTCCACTGGACTGATGCTAATAATCACCATGATATCATTCTGACAGGTAGGCATGGGCTACTTGTAGCTAGTTAACATTTAATAGAGAAGGTTTTGGGGAAAGCCTTTCCATCTACCAGAAGACGGTTAGGCTATCATTAGCATTGCCAAATTGTTCCTGTTTCTTTATTGTTTGAAACCTGGACGTTTTACTTCACATTATGAGGCATGTCTTAATTAATAATTAGCAAAGTCCACTCACATAGAACTATTTGGAGAGGCTTGGAAATGCTAAGCAGAACGGACTTTGCCACCCTATAACTGCCCATGGTAGCCTGGTAGTCGTATCCAAGACATAGCTTTTGCTTAGCCTGCCATCTGCCCAAATCTAATCTCAATCAGGTGGATCACACAGTGAAGATAATGGAGGATTTGTGTCCAGTCATAAAAATAAAAGCAATTTCGATAGATCTAATATGTTCATTTTTCTGTTATTTAGAAGTGAAGCTATTGAGGTGTTACCTCTGCGACACCCAGCATCTCCAAGTGTACGCACTGGATTAGGCCTGGATATAATGACTAATACAAACAGGGATTGAGGACAGAGCAATAGGTACCACTGCAAGCAATGCACCTAACTCCTATTACAGGATTCAGCGGAGACCTCAAATCCTTCACTTAGACTTGAGTACAGCTAGAGAGAGATACTTTCTCACCCAAAGAGTATTGGCACATTTCTAATGTTCCAACCCAATCCCACTGCCAGAGCTAATCAACTGAAAATGCTGACAGATTCTAAATGATGCTGACAAATAAAACCAAGTCCTTACTGAAGGGGTGGTCCATTCAAAGTCTATTTACTAACTGCTTATCCAGGCACACACTCAGGATTTATACCTCACTTACATGAGCTCTCATTGCCCTTTGACAGTAGCATGTAAAGTGACAGAACTAATTTATGAAATAAAGGCAAGTAGTTAGTCTCAATGTTTTTGACAGAATCACAACTGCAAAGACAATTTCCCACACATGCAACTAAATGTGTTTTTCTTTTTCAAAATTTCACTGCATGAGCCCAATTAAGGAATGTAGTTCCTACGCAACCCCGCCTCTGCTTCACACGTCTCCGAATGCTTGGCTGTCGGTCTTTGTGATATTGGCAACAAAGAGTTACGACACATACTTAAATGCAGTGCCATGCTCTGGAAGCTTTTAAAAGAAACAGTCCAAAAGTGTTTAATCAGTGTTGCCTATTTGTACAGCAATTATTATTTCTGTGGGTTAAGATATGCACAGCAGAAGCAATGATCTCACCTCATCTATAGAAGTGGATATAATTAGGGCATGACCACATCTTTATGCTTCAGTCATTGTTATGGTCAATAATTACGTCAGCTGTAGTATTACATACACTTTTAGAAAAAAGGGTTCCAAAAGGGTTATTCGGCTGCCCCATAGGAAAAGCCTTTTTGGTTCCAGGTAGAACTATTTTTGGTTCCATGTAGAACCCTCTGGGGAAGGGTTTTTACATGGAACCAAAAGGATTTCTTCAAAGATTTTCTCTATGGGGACAGCTGAAGAACCCTTTAAGGTTTTAGATAGCACCTTTTTTTAAGAGTGTATACTTTCAGAAGGAAAAATAATTTAGGATATAGTTATGGGAGAGTAAGTGTCACGATCGTGTGGCGGATTGACGGACCAAAATGCAGCAGTTGGAAAATAAGCCATCTTCCTTTTATTATGAAGAAGGCAAGAAACGAAACAAAACACTGACGCACTATACAAAACAAGAAAACGACCGTGAAGCTACTAACGTCGTGCACACACAGGCTACAAACGTTTAACATAGACAATTACCCACAACCAATGAGAGCCTATGGCTACCCTAAATAAGGCTCCCAATCAGAGACAACCGAAATCAGCTGTCTCTAATTGGGAACTCATTCAGGTAACCATAGACTCTCCTAGATAACTAACCAACATAGACAACGCTAGACATCTACACTCAACACAAAACCATATACTACACCCCATAACCCCTTTACCATATAAACACCCAACACCAACAAAACATAAACATTCCCCATGTCACACCCTGACCTAACTAAAATAATAAAGAAAACAAAGAATACTAAGGCCAGGGCGTGACAGTAAGATTAAGCAGTGGTGGAAAATGTACACAACTGTCATCCTTGAGTAAAAGTAAAGATACCTTAATAGAAGATGCCTCAAGTAAAAGTAAAAGTCACCCAGTAAAATTCTACTTGAGTAAAAGTCTAAACGTTTTTGGTTTAGAAAATATACTTATCAAAAGTAAAAGTATAAATCATCAAAATTTCCGTATATTATGCAAACTAGATGGCACCATTAAAAAAACATTTTTTTTACGGAAAGCCACGGGCACATTCCAACATTCAGACATCATTTACAAACGAAGCATGTGTGTTTAGTGAGTCTGCCAGATCAGAGTTTTTAGGGATAGGGATAGAGATAGGGATGTTCGGTTGATAAGTGTCACGTCCTGACCATAGTGCTTATGTGTTTTGTTATTTTGTAATTGTATATTGTTTTCATGTTATTAAATCATGGAAACTTACCACGCTGTACATTGGTCCTCCGATCCTTCTCGCCTCTCCTCGTCCGATGAGGAGGACGAAATAGACTGCCGTTACAGAACCACCCACCTAACCCGGACCAAGCAGCGTGGAGACGGGCAGCAGCGACAGCAGCAGCGGGACCAGGAGGAATGGACATGGGAGGAAATTCTAGACGGTAAAGGACCCTGGGCAGAGCCAGAGGAGTGTCGCCGCCCCAAAGCGGAGCTGGAGGCAGCAAGAGCGGAGAGGCGGCATTATGAGGCGCTAGCCAGGCAGAGCGGCTGGAAGCCCGAGAGGCTCACCCAAAAAAAGGGGAGTATGGCGAAGTCAGGTAGGAGACCTGTGCCAACTTCCCGTGCTTACCGTGGAGTGAGAGGGCGTCGTACTGGTCAGACACCGTGTTATGCGGTGGAGCGCACGGTGTCCCCAGTACGCGTGCTTAGCCCAGTGCGGGCTATTCCACCTCGCCGCACTGGTAGGGCTAGGTTGGGCATCGAGCCGGGTGTCATGAAGCCGGCCCAACGCATCTGGTCTCCAGTGCATCTCCTCGGGCCGGCGTACATGGCACCAGCCTTACAAATGGTGTCCCCGGTTCGCCTGCATAGCCCAGTGCGGGCTATTCCACCTCGCCGCACTGGCAGGGCTACGGGGACCATTCAACCAGGTAAGGTTGGGCAGGCTCGGTGCTCACGAGCTCGTGTACTCCTTCACGGTCCGGTATATCCGGCGCCACCTTCCCGCCCCAGCCCAGTACCATCAGTGCCTACACCACGCACCAGGCTTCCAGTGCGTCTCCAGAGCCCTGTTCCTCCTCCACGCACTCTCCCTGTGGTGCGTGTCTCCAGCCCAGTACCTCCAGTTCCGGCACCACGCACCAGGCCTACTGTGCGCCTCAGCAGGTCAGAGTCGGTCGTCTGCCCAGCGCAGTCTGAGCTTCTTGCCTGCCCAGCGCCGTCTGTGCTGCCTGCCTGCCCAGCGCCGTCTGAGCCATCTGCCTGCCCAGCGGCATCTGAGCCATCTGCCTGCCAGCGCTGTCTGAGCCATCCGTCTGCCCAGCGCCGTCTGAGCCGTCCGTCTGCCCAGCGCTGTCTGAGCCAACCGTCTGCCCAGCGCAGTCAGAGCCGCCCGTCTGTCTCGAGCCGTCAGAGCCGCCCGTCTGTCCCGAGCCGTTAGAGCCGCCCGTCTGTCCCGAGCCGTTACAGCCGTCCGTCAGTCAGGAGCCGCCAGAGCCGTCCGTCAGTCAGGAGCTGCCAGAGCCGTCCGCCAGTTAGGAGCTGCCAGAGCCGTCCGCCAGTCAGGAGCTGCCAGAGCCGCCCGCCAGTCAGGAGCTGCCAGATCCGCCCGCCAGTCAGGAGCTGCCCTCCAGTCATGAGCTGCCCTCCAGTCATGAGCGGCCCTCCAGTCATGAGCTGCCCTTCAGTCATGAGCTGCCCTCCAGTCATGAGCTGCCCTCCAGTCATGAGCTGCCTCCAGTCATGAGCTGCCCTCCAGTCATGAGCTGCCCTCCAGTCATGAGCTGCCCTCCAGTCATGAGCTGCCCCTCAGCCCGGAGCTGCCATTAGTCCGGAGCTACCTTTCAGTCCAGAGCTGCCTCTCTGTCCGGAGCTGCCTCTCTATCCGGAGCTGCCCTTCAGTCCAGAGCTGCCCCTCTGTCCTGAGCTACCTCTCTGTCCTGAGCTACCTCTCTGTCCTGAGCTACCTCTCTGTCCTGAGCTGTCTCCTCAATGTAGTGGGGACCTTGGTGAGGATTCCTAGGCCAGGTCGGGGGCGAGGGTTGCCACTCAAAGGACGCTAAGGAGGGGGACAAAGACAATGGTGGAGTGGTGGCCTCGTCCTGCGCCGGAGCCGCCACCGCGGACAGATGCCCACCCAGACCCTCCCCTTGAGTTTTAAGGGTGCGTTCGGAGTCCGCACCTCAGGAGGGGGGTACTGTCACGTCCTGACCATAGTGCTTATGTGTTTTGCTTCTTTTAGTGTTGGTCAGGACGTGAGCTGGGTGGGCATTCTATGTTGTATGTCTGTTTCTGTATTCAGCCTAATATGGTTCTCAATCAGATGCAGCTGTCAATCGTTGTCCCTGATTGAGAATCATATATAGGTGGCTTGTTTTGTGTTGGGATTTTGTGGGTGGTTGTTTTCTGTGTCAGTGTTTGTGCCACACGGGACTGTGACGGTTAGTTTGTTTTGTTATTTTGTAATTGTATATTGTTTTCATGTTATTAAATCATGGAAACCTACCACGCTGTACATTGGTCCTCCGATCCTTCTCGCCTCTCCTCGTCCGATGAGGAGGACGAAATAGACTGCCGTTACAATAAGTGCGTGAATTTGACTTTTTTCCTGTCCTGCTACACGTTCAAAATGTAACGAGTACTTTTGGGTGTCAAGGAAAATATATGGAGTAAAAAGTACAATATTTTCTTAAGGAATGTAGCGGAGTAAAAGTAAAAATTGTCAAAAATATAAATGGTAAAGTAAAGTACAGATACCCCCAAAAACGACTTAAGTAGTACTTTAAAGTATTTTTACTTAAGTACTTTACACCACTGAGATTAAGTACTATTTAACTAACAGGTAATGGACTGAAAGTTCACCCAAGGTAACTGGGTGGGTTGATCTCCCCCACATACTGGAGTGCAATACGCTCCTGATGTCTGCACCTCTTTGTACCAATATAGTCCACATGCAATAGAAAAGTGTGAAGAATGGTAACCATAGCAAAGCTGAGCAGCAACAGACAAGTGTTTAATTTGGCTCTCTGTCCCTTTCACCAAACGTTATGTCCTTCCTTCCTGTCTGTACAAGCACTCTTCCCAATGTTCTGATAGTCTCTAGGTCTAGCCTAGAGAAATTCCTGTCCATTTTTTTATGATTTACTTCAGATCATAAAAATACTATTTCTCATTAGACTGGTGAATAAGAAAGTGCACAGAGGATGAGAATAGGATATAGCTTATATTTAGCAAATATAATACATTTATAAGAGAGTATTATGAGAATGGATTGCAATTGCAATTTAAAAAACCTATACGATCTGGTCTTAATCAGAAAATAAACACTGTATCTTGGAAAATAGGATTACTCTCCTCACACTTCTCGTAATTATCTGAAATTCAAATCCCACATGAAACCTCAGGGATTCTTGAGATTTGCTGATCTTTTGTTTTTCAAGGAGACTAAGCCCATTTTTTTGCCCGCAACATTTGTTTCTAATGAAAAGAGTATGGCATTGCACTATGATGTTATGTTCATGAACTTGCTACCCAGACAAAGTTTACTCCATGATTATGAAATCATATGTTATGCTGCCAATACATCATGTGTTTCTATGTATGGTTACGGTCTGTTTTGTCTAAACATAATTATTGAGGAAATTATTATTTACACCTTTTCAGTTTGAATGTTCCCACCATTATGTTCCCATGGTGTTTCAGATGAAGTCAGTCAGGTGGGCTTGGCCAAGTGTCTTGTAAACACATTCTGTCATGTTTTGGGGGGAAATAATGTCACCCAGTCACAGTATCCTGGTTCAGTATCATACATTATTGGTTTGGAAAACCTTTTTGAACCTCTAGCATCCCTATCACCAACATTGGAGCTGTATCAGACAGTCAGTTAAGTCGAGCAAGATGGAGGACAACCATACAGTAATCTGCATACTAGATATGTTTGTCCAACAATCTTTCGTTTTTGCTGAGCTCAGCGATAAGTAATGAAAATTAAAGCAGTTCAGCATTTATATGCTGTAATTAGGCGTACTGGACTGTTTGGACTGGGTCTCTCAGACATAGACAGGGCCTAATAACCCTCTTCTTGGGTTTTACTGCCCACAAAACAGCTTCATTAACTGTAGCTACCAGTATCACCTGCTGGGTGTGTTTGGCCCGTGGACAGGGGGGCCAGCCAGGGGCAGTGTGGCTGCGCCACAAGGGGAGCTCCCTGTGGGTCCCCTCCAACCCCCCGTCACCATCACCACAGGCCCTAGATGAGTCTCACATTTCAACTTTTTTTATTGGACCAATACGCCTGGGTGATGGTACATTGTTTATGGTGCAGCTGCGTCACTTTCTTCAAAATGGAGTGGTTGTAAAGTTGTAATAAAATCTCAAATGTATTAATAACCCATTATTAACAACTTGAAAGAAAGATGTGATGATTTAGAAGTAGATTTAGTGGAAAACTATGAACTTTGTGTAAAACGGATGTACTAAAAATACAGTAGGTGTGCTTTGCACTGTGTCCCTCCCATTCAAAATGGCTCATAAGGTAGAGTAGGCACCAGTAACCGTTTTGCTTTTTCAAGTTAAGTTTTCAAGTCTTCATTTTAGGAGGGTTGTATTGGCTACCTGAATACTTCTAGTGATGTGTCCCCTAAGGGGGAGTATCTCTGATTGAACAAAAAGGGGATTTACGTTTGGGCTATTCCTTTCCTTCTGCAATCTCTTGGGTGACCAAACAGACACAACGATTACTCTCTCAGAACTACTCCTTCTGAATGACATTCTACTCTACAATGTAACGTTTAAGCCATTTGCACCATACAGAAAAGAGCTCACATCCAAAATATGCCTGTATGACATGACTCAGCTGCTGTAGAAGGGTGATATACTGTAGAGCTGTTGGACTTGTTCACTTCCTGCCTCTTATAGAGGAGTGTGTGAGTCAGCTCAGTTTATTAAAATAGTCTTTGGTATAAAGTTTACATGGCTTTAAATTAGGGATCAACCTACAGTATATGCATGTTTGCTCCTCATGTAATGAGTTATCAAGTCTCTGTGAAAGGAAGAAAACCCTAGCAAGTGTATATGTGATTGCATCATCAATATACAGATACATAGAGAGCTAAAGGTTTAATTTAAACGTCCCTGCATACTGCTACCTAAGTAACTATTCTTCACTGTAAGGATATTTGACAAACTTTATAATAGAAAGTTGGTACTCTGAAGGCATCTTTTTATATTTTGTATCCTGTATCCTGTACTTTCTCTGAGACAGAGGAACAGATCTGTGATTCGGTCCTTGGACGTTTCCAGGAAACCAGAGAGATGATTTCCTCCTCATTAGTAGGCAGGTCATCAATGAAGGGCTTTTCACTGTTCCTTGTAGTTAGTGATGTCAACGGGTAAATCTAGTGATTGCAACTACCATGAAATCCTTATAAAGTATAAGCTTACTTCACAATAAATTATTTATACCTTGAATTGAATAGTTAGTTATATGGTCATTAATGCCTGTTGATGTAAAAAATGAAACCCCCAAAACTAAAGCCTGTGTTCATAACAAATGCTATATTATTTGGTGCCTGAACCTGTAAAAAGATCACAATGCACTGCGGGGTCTTATATACTGTAGCTCTGAAATTCACCCTGTATGCCTGGTGAGATCTTTGTCTTCTGTTCTTACATAGCATTTGTCCGAGCCACTTATGTATCAGCTGGTTTTGGGACTGCTACATCAGTTTAGCATTGTTTAATACCACTATCATGAGAAAGCAGGCGGTCACACGGAGGAGATGGGCTTTTTGGTTAGCACATCAAACAGCACAGTAACTCTCATGAATGGCCAAAGCAATCAGGCCCTGATTGCCTAAGCCATCCGAGCTCTTATTATGTGCAATCTTTTGGTAATGTTGCAGACAACCAAGAGATCTGACGTCTTCATTTTGTCCTTTCCAACCTGGCATTAAGGAGGGTGTTGGTAAAGGCCCATTCACACGCACTACACCACACTACAATGCTGGTTCGCCAAGTGGTCATATCAGATCTACACAAAACAGATTATCATCATAAGTCATCTGTTATATTTGAGCTAATTGAATCCTCAAAAAATGTAAATGCTTCTGAGAAATCAGACTCAACTTCACTTATCGAGACAGTGTCTGAGACTCAGTTTGTTACTTTCACTGGGGTGATGCCCATCTATGTCCCACAATGCTTCATGCTCTCTGGTTATGTGCAGTTCACATCTTGGGTCTTTCTGAAGAAGTCTGAATTATGTTTAAAATAGTTGTTTTTTTGTTTCCACTGAGTGCAGTCAGTATGAAGCAGAAACAAAAAAGTATCCCTTTAACACTAAGTGCTCTTGGCTGTTGTGTCCATGAAGCTTTCTCCCAATGTTACTGTTTTTCAAAGAGCTGACTCTAAAGACATACAAACCATCCATCACTCTGTCAGAAGGGTTTATCTTCACACCTAAGGAAGGACACTTATCTGAAGGGGGCTACATTAGCATGGTTGCTCTGCACATACTGCTCAGAATAGAGGGACATACAAGTCTTTTGAAGGGAAATCAAGTGTTGAAGACACTGTAAATGGATGCTTATTGCAATTTCTGATTAAGTTTGTCCTAGACAGATCTGTCCTGTTTCAGTTTTATGTGAATGATTAGCTAGCTGGTGAAACCCTGTATTGTATATTCTTCTGCTCATGATGACTCAAATGAACCTGCTGGAACTCCAGACTGTAATTTCAGCTTGGAAAAACACTGTAAGAGGATGGAGGCATCCTGTCAGATGTGTATTAAGGACTAATAAGAACTGTTTTAAGTATGGGAGCACTGAAATATCTCTAGCATGGCACTAACATATTTGCCTTCACATGGAGGCTGGCGGAGTATGGGACAGTATGAAACTTCCATCTCCCAGTCTTGGTTGGTACATAGACCTCCACCACACCACCTTAATTCCTACTGAAGGAAAGCACTCTCTAACCTTTAATCTACCATTAAGTCAAAAAGTATATTTTCAAGGATGACCTAGATTGTTTTCCATCTTTAATAGTCATATTTATACTTGCATTGAACTTGCCAGTGCAAATAGATATTTTATAAATAGTTCAAAGGGCATTTGGGAACAGACCACAGGCATTATGGAACCTTTCGTAATTGATGCTGGAAAGACTTTGAAAGCTAAACTACACAGACAGCTCTTCTCAGTGCAACGACACAAAAGCTCAAACAGGTCCTATTTGGATAGTGTTCCCCTTAGAAGCGTTATTGAATAACATGCAAATTAAGATTTGAGGAGAACATATGACTTAATTTTGCCAAACATCATGAATTGAGGAATGGTCACAGTGTTTTACATAAGCTCAGAAAAGCAGCCTTTTTTTCAGGTCAGGGGCAGAAAGCCCACTTGACATAATTGTGGCCGTGTATGGCTCCAAGAGAGCCCCACCTAGTGCACTCTATCGCCCACAGATCATAAACAAGTCGTCTCAGGGTCTTGTAAAGTGTTCTGCCGCAGCCATTAAAAAAGCTTTAACTTGAAGGTGTTATCCTAATTCTGTTAGGTCTTCCTTGTGGAGTAAAGAAAGAAGTTGAGGCAGAAGAATAAGTATGTCAGGAGGAGATAATTCACCCCTCCATCCCTCCAACGTGTAAGTATAGCAGGGAACTGGGCTTTCACTCTCCACAGCTGACCACCTGACCACACTCCCGTGCTATTTCAGCTAAGATAACATCAGACCTCTGAGAAAGTAAATGGTATAAATTCAAAATATGTTATTATCACCTACATATCGCGCTTTCTCAAGATGTGTGTAGAATACCTGAACAGTAAACTAAATGTTGCAATAGATTAATCAGAAAACGTTTGTATATTTCAAAACATTATTTTAGCTGTGGATGTTGGGGGAGCTTTCTCTGGCTTCATTTTATATCAGGGCATTGTTTGGCCTAAATAAAGTCAGGAAAAAGTTATTGATACTGGTTTCAAAGCCTTAAACAGAGGAAAGAAAAGGCAGAGACCACATCAGACACAACAAACTATGCCTGCAACTTGTAATTATGTTTGAAATGCGGTAACTAGAAATCGGGATTTCCAATTATTTGCAAAGTCTTTTGAGATATAAGTCTGCTTCACATGGTTCCACTTTACAAGCTTGAGGAGAAACAAACAAATTGCACCTCATTTGGTTCACTAGGGTATTTTTAAATGCCTTTGGCTAGCGCGGCTGCAGGACAATCAATAACGTGCTGGAGACAAAAACTGACTCTGCCGAAAGCTTGATACCGTGTACAGTATATAGTTGTTAAACATCATGCAGCTAACCCACTGAGGGAGAATAGAGAGACACCATAGGCTTACCCTGACATGCCAAATGAAGACCTTGTCATCTGTGACAGAGAAAGGAATGATTAATGTCTTTGAGATGATAAGCACAACTATAGTTTTATCTCTCTGAGAGAACAAGTATAGCTCAAGAGAGTATGGCTCATGTCTTTACTTCATAAGTGTCCTGCTGCAGCAGCTAAGGTGTTCTTGAACCCCACATTACTTTGTTCTCGTTTTGGCATGGACTTCAGAAGATGTGTAGGATTTCAGAAAGCAAAGTGCTTTGTTCTTTTCATTGCTTAGAAGCATCCTCCAATAGTGCAGCTTTTATAGTGTAGCATAGTGTGGTGTTTGTTCGTTTGCTCCTCACAAGCAGAGCCAAGCTGGCGGCGTGAAGAGAGGAACCCATAAAAGGCTGCTAGCCTGGGTACAGAAAGCATGGTGTTAGTGCTCCTCTGTAAAAGGAGGCTGCGGTTCATACAGAGAGATTTGGAGAGCTGCAGACTACACCCCCCCCCCCCCCCCCCCCCCCCCCTGCTAGCAGCTGAGGTGGAGAGCAGACAGACACACAGAGACACACACACACACACACACACACACAGACACAGACACACACACACACACACACACACACACACACACACACACACACACACACAGACACAGACACAGACACAGACACAGACACAGACACAGACACAGACACAGACACAGACACAGACACAGACACAGACACACACACACACACACACACACACACACACACACACACACACACACACACACACACACACACACACACACACACACACACACACACAGACACACACACACACACACACACACACACACACACACACACACACACACACACACACACACACACTGGAGAATGAGGTTTTCAATAAGAATACATTTATCATATGAATAAACAACATATTCTTTGTCACCAAGAGAACAAGTAAAATGTCATCCCTGAAAATATAATTTGCAATACTGCTATGAGAGACTATAGCTGGTAGATAAGATGTTATGTCAAACAGGCAGTGTCTCAACACAAGCAACTGATTCAGTTATGTTTGAGAAAATGTACAGTATTCCAAAATGCTACCAGGAGTCAACAAATGAACAACAGAACACAATACAGCTCAGTGACGGCATTATTAAGCAAAGGATATAACTCACAAGACTGAGATTACACATTGTGATTTCACTCCCATAAAACTTTATTCGTTTTACACAATAAATGGCCCAGTTATGCTGAAGTTTTTCATGAAAACAGAAGAGGCCTCTGCCGCCCTCTTAAAAGAAACGGTAGACACTAAGCAATTATGAAAGCAAGTGGTGGGAGGAGGAGGGGAGATGTGGGTAGTGATGGCGAAAGAGCTTTATCCCTCTTTAAAACAAACTGGCAATAACTATCCCGTGTTATAATGGACACTTCATGAACTGTTCACTGTATTCATTTATTTTTAAAAGCTCCTTTGTAAACAGGAGAAATGGTCGACTTCACACTAAAAACTGTCCCATCCATTTTAATTGGAGAAAAGAGTCCCCGTGAGACAAGTCAATGCCTGCCGCTCCGTTTTTGAACTAATCCCCTCTAATTAACACGTGATTGGCCAGTGAGGGAGCGTCAGGCAGACAAAGTAGTTCCGTCATTTGGAAAACTATTTGATGGTAGACAGGAAGGAAAGACAGACATAGACCTGTGGTGCATGTTAATAATCTAAGATGTTTATTTATTTGTAATCTAAATCTAACTGTTGATGCTGAGCAAAATGAGGTACAACTGTTTGTAACTATATATCAATCTCATAAATATAGGAATGATTAAGGAAACCTAGAGCGAACAATACAATGATAGAAAGTTTAAAACCTGGAGAAATTCAAACAAACAGCTCCATCTCTATAAGCATACTATCTCGGTGTGTTTGAATTGGAATTCCTCTTGACAAAGTTGGCTCTGTTGACATTCTGTGGTCACTCCATGCAGAAGCAGCAGCTGACTGGTCTGATAGAGAATAGAGGGAAGAATAGATGGAGAGGAGAAAGAGAAGAGAGGGAACAGCTGTTTTTTCCATAGGGATCTCAGGGCTAAGCCCTCTCATAACCGCGCTTCTTGCTGGATTGTGGCCTTAAACAATTATTTCCACAAAGGCCATTCTGCTGATGGCTTGGGCGCATTGTTCCCATACTGGTGGCGTCATGTCTAATTTGGAGGGAATGTATGGTTACAGATGCTAAGTGCTGACCCCGTGCAGTGAAGGAGAAACAGTGCCGGCAGCAGTCAGTAGCGGTATAGTCCCCCTTCTTGGCCAATCAGAGGAAAGGAGGTAGAGTATCCAAACCCCCACCCGCGCCCCCTCCAACTACCCACCATCCCCTATCCATGTTACCTTAACTGTGACCTTAATTAAGAAAACAACACACATTCAGTTAGAGAGTATGTGACACATATGGTATTTAGCACAATTAGTATGCAACGCGGTCACTCACACAAGGAGAAGCATGTCTCTCCCTGTAAACAAACAGGATGCTGAATGGGACGCAGCGTGTCAGTCCAAAGTTTATTTTTTGTTTTTGACAAATGTAATGGAATTTATAAACGGAAACAGTTGCAGACAATGTTTTCTGCACATGTGCTGAACTGAACCTACACCAATAACCATGAGTTTGTGTTTTCGCTGGGGACCAGCCTTCGCTGTGTTTTGGACACTGGTGACCAGCAACGTACTGTACCAGCATATGTTGGTCACCTGCAAAACCTGCAATAAGTCACATTATACTGGCTTGCGAAGTGATGTTGAATTCCTATTGGAATCCAGCATGAGTGGGGATATCCAACAATTTGAACTTTTATTCAGCCACAAAATGCATTCAGAATGACTGCCAGGGTTAGAAAGAAAGATGAACAAAACTGCCTAAACCATCTCAACTGGAACAACCATTTCAGTAACGGGAGCAATAAATCCGACTAACAGATTGGATTAGTTTAGAAAAATGTATGTTATTTATCTTTGTGATTAATTAATCAATCAATGTACATGCAAAAATATAGATATTGAAACAAACAATTCTACAAATCAAACTGCAATAGAGCATGCTGGGAAATATGATAATGATTGGCATGGTTTTGCGGACCAGCTGGACCAGCATACACTAAAGGTGAGGGTGATATGTGTAACCAACCATCAGGAAGGGTTCTTTACTGGTGTGATAGTTATTTCCCTCTCCACCATGTTTTCCTTTTATGCCATGAAATGGTACACTGTTAAAGAGTTCCTGTAATTTTATGGTACACAACAAGTGACTTAATTTATACTGCTGAATGAAGGTATTATTGAGGTAAAAGAACAGTATGCTGCTGAATGCAGGTTACTTGAGACTATACCTCACCTGGGATTTGACTCACAACCTAATGACCTGAATGTCCTGCTATACCACCAGGTCTGTGGGCATGGCAGAGATTGGCACAGATTTAATGGCAAGAATACATTTATGCACTTTGGAAAAAGTTGATTAAGAATCAAGTCAATAATTGTCAGATTATCTGATAACACCAACGTAAAAATAGCAGTGCTCAGCGACTTGATGTTTTTTAATTCATTTTAAATTTTTAACCTTTTTTAAAGTAGGCAAGTCAGTGAAGTGTGTAAAGTGTGCATGAATGCTTTGCAGATTTGACCTTGCAAGTTTTAGGCGGAAGTGCATTAAAACTTCTTCTGGCTGCAAGCCCGAGGCCGGCCACAATATGACAACAGCCACTTCAAGTGCAGGGCGCGAAATTCAAAATATATTTTTTAGAAATATTTAACTTTCACACATTAACAAGTCCAATACAGCAAATGAAAGGGACACATCTTGTGAATCCAGCCCACATGTCTGATTTTTAAAATGTTTTACAGCGAAAACAGCACGTATATTTATGTTAGCTCACCACCAAATACAAAAAAGGACAGACATTTTTCACAGCACAGGTAGCATGCACAAAGCCAACCTAACTAACCAAGAACCAACCAAACTAACCAACAAACAACTTCATCAGATGACAGTCTTATAACATGTTATTCAATAAATCTATATTTTGTTCGAAAAATGTGCATATTTCAGGTATAAATCATAGTTTACATTGCAGCTACAATCAGAAATTGCACCGAAAGCAGACAGAATAATTACAGACACCAACGTCAAATACCTAACTACTCATCATAAAACATTTCTGAAAAATACATAGTGTACAGCAAATGAAAGACAGGCATCTTGTGATTCCAGCCAATATTTCCGATTTCTTAAGTGTTTTACAGCGAAAACACAATATAGCGTTATATTAGCTTACCACAATAGCCAGAAACACAAGCCCTTCCCCAGTAGCAAAAGTTAGCGATCGTAACAAACCAGCAAAAGATATATAATTTTTGACTAACCTTGATAAGCTTCATCAGATGACAGTCCTATAACATCAGGTTATTCATACACTTATGTTTTGTTCGAAAATGTGCATATTTAGAGCTGAAATCAGTGGTTATACATTGTGCTAACGTAGCATCTTTTTCCCACAACGTCCGGATATTTTTCTGACACTTTTTCTGACACACATATTCTGACCAAATAACTATTCATAAACATAACTAAAAAATACATGTTTTATAGGAAATGATAGATACACTAGTTCTTAATGCAATCGCCGTGTTAGAATTCTAAAAATAACTTCATTACGACATCCAGCTTAGGTATAGTGAGAGAGTACCCAAAAGCTGGGCGCAAACGACTAGCACAACATGTTCGACAGATATATGAAATAGCATCATTAAATGGGTCCTACTTTTGCTGATCTTTCATCAGAATGTTGTACAAGGGGTCCTTTGTCGGGATCAATCGTTGTTTGGATTTAGAATGGCCTTTTTCCCTCTCGATTTAGCAAGCACACTTGCCAAGTGGCACGAATCTCTCCATCGTCGACAAACAAAGAGAACGGAACACGGCAAAACTCCCGAAAAAATTTCAATAATCTGATTAAACTATATTGAAAAAACATACTTTACGATGATATTGTCACCTGTATCAAATAAAATCAAAGCCGGAGATATTAGTCGTCCATAACGACAGCTTATCAGAAGGCAAATCCAGGTCCCTTGACGTGCTCTCCAGAAAACAGGAAACTGGTGACACTTCATACAAAGAGCATTTATACGAGCCCAGATCAAGTTACACACTCCATTTCTTCTCTCACTGCTTGTCGGCATCTAGTGGAAGACGTATGAAGTGCATCTAAACGAATAAATATCAAGGAATTTAATAGGCAGGCCCTAGAAGAGAGCATCGATTTCAGATTTTCCACTTCCTGTCAGGAAGTTTGCTGCAAAAGGAGTTCTGTTTAACTCACAGATATAATTCAAACGGTTTTAGAAACTAGAGAGTGTTTTCTATCCAATAATAATAATATGCATATTGTACGAGCAAGAATTGAGTACGAGGCCGTTTGAAATGGGCACCTTTTATCCGGCTACTCAATACTGCCCCTGCAGCCCAAACAGGTTAACGTTTCAGCAGTGCCAACAGGCAAACTTTATTACCAACAACATACAGTGGGGTCTGAAATGATTGACACCATTGATAAAGATGAGCAATAACGACTGTATAAAATAATTCAAATACTGAGCTATATTGTATTCTCCAAATACTATCACACTTGCTCAGAGAAAGTGATTTTGTTTAACAAGTAATGCTTTTTTTTAATCAAAAAGGTAGGAGAAACACATTTTGATGATTCCACATAAAATGCTGAAAAGGGGTATTTCAGAATGCTCTCCAGAGTATCCCCACCCTGCTGGAAAAACCCCCATACAGTAAGAAAGGGAAATTGAATTGAATAAATGGGGAATTTCGATCTGAACAGAGTTCCAGTAATAGCTAGTAGCAGGACTGAAATCGTATAAAACTGCCTCACGCCAATGGTCACACGAGTTAGTTCCTGCCTTAAGATAATCATCCACACCATTAAGAGTTTCATAGGTACTGCCAAGACACTTCATCTGCAGAGTTGAGAGAGAAAAAAGTCAGCCAACACTTTAAACAAATCAAGTATATGCCTGCTTATCTTGGCAAGTCTAGGAGAAATAGTTAATTACTTAGGAGAAAGACTAATGTCTGCCGAACCATAACTGTTCAAGCTCAATACTGTTATTTAAAACACTGTTGTATGATTGCGCGATGCAGTAACCAGCTCTAAGGGGGTTTATGATAACCATGACGTAGCAGACCCGGCTATTTTTCCAAACAATGTTACATAATCTATTCTAGGATGCATTTCATTGAGGCATGAAATAGCTCCAATGGTGCCATGTATTGATTAGGATGCTAAAATATGGCACACATACAATACTATTCAATGAGTCATTCAATTTAATGTGATTATATATATTTTTTTATTAATTTATATATATATTTTGTTTGCCTTCACCTCCCTTATCTCACCTCACTTGCTCATATTGTATATGGACTTATTTTCACTGTATTATTGACTGTATGTTTGTTTTACTCCATGTGTAACTATGTGTTGTTGTATGTGTCGAACTGCTTTGCTTTATCTTGGCCAGGTCGCAATTGTAAATGAGAACGTGTTCTCAATTTGCCTACCTGGTTAAATAAAGGTGAAATAAAATAAATAAATAAAAATATACATCCAGATTCCACACCCCGGTCTGAAATAACTCTCCATATAATGCATAGAGCTACAGTATTAGATAGTAAACCTGGCCAGCGATGTCAGAAGTGTAACACAAGTGCACCGCGTTCATGGACACAAGTTCCCATGTCTTGAAGTACGTGTCCATCACCGGAGGTTAGTGGCACCTTAATTGGGGAGGACAAGCTCATGAAAATGGCTGGAGCGGAATAGGTGGAATTGTATCAAAGACATCAAACATGGTTTCCATTCGCTTCGTTCCAGCTATTATTATAAGCGGTCCTCCCCTCAGCAGACTCCACTGTTGTCCATGTGGGTCACGTGTATTTGTGCCATTGTGGGAAGCGGATGGTTCGTCAAGTGCAGTGGCATATCAACAAGAAGAGGAGACGAGGTCAGGGTTCACCCTTATGTGTGGCTGTGACCTCATACTGTAGCAGCATATACTGTCCCCGTTTGTTCCCACTGGACATTACCCAGCTAGTGCATTTGGTTCGTTGGAAGTTGTGGAATGTATGTTTTTGGTTTCACATTGATTGTGTGTGTCACGTTCCTGACCTATTTATGTTAGTTGTTATGTGTGTTAGTTGGTCAGGACGTGAGGTTGGGTGGGCATTCTATGTTTTCTGTTTCTGTGTTGGTTTTGGGTTGCCTGGTATGGCTCTTAATTAGAGGCAGGTGTTTGGCGTTCCTCTAATTAAGAGTCATATTTAGGTAGGCGTTGTCACAGTGTTCGTTGTGGGTGATTGTCTTCCGTGTCTGTATGTTATTTCGTACCACACGGGACTGTTTCGGTTTATGTAGTCTGTTTCCTATTCGTGCGTTCTTCGTGTCCATGTAAGTTCTCATGTTTAGGTCAGTCTACGTCGTTTGTTATTTTGTATCATTTCAAGTGTAGTTCGTTTTCGTCTTAGTTTGGTCTGTTTTGTTTATTTAATAAATAATCATGTATTCACAATTCGCTGCGCCTTGGTTCCCTCAATACTCCTCCTTTTCCGAAGATGGAGAGGAGGAGGATCGCCGTTACAGTGTGAACAAAGCCATACATTTCCCGATCGTTTAAAAAAAAATTCTATGAACAGAAGTGAACCTTTTGCCTGGTCTGTGAACGTTTATTTTTAGGTTTCGAAGCTGTTAATTTCAGTCTATTCAAACAGAGCCCATTTCAATGGAAACAAGCACTCATTAAGGTCAGGTGAGGCCAATTAGTGGATGCGGCAAGGCACCTGAACACATTTTACAAGATAGAGGATAGAGAGAGTTTTGTTGATGCTGTGAACGGAGACACCCATCTGTCAGAACCTTCCCCCCACTCAATCACAACAAACAAACCTCCTGCAGGATGAGTTTAATCACTACTTTACATGCAGATGCACTGGTGAGATGCCGGAGGAAGCTTTGAATAGGTCAGTAGCCTACAGAGTAATATGAGAATACAATTTCTGAATTCATGTAGATATTCTAAACTAAATGTTTTGATAACTTTTAAATGTAGTAACAGGTCCATGTAGATATATATATATTTTTTATCATAATACCAGAGAAGAAGTGTTCTGGTAATATAACAATGTGCATCTTTTCATTTTCATTGTCATTCCTACTGTGCCAATTGGAATTTTGTCTGGTGGTAATGGGGCTAACTTGGAAAACATGTCAGAGTGGTCATACCTTCCTTTATGGTGTCCCATATACAACAGGAGTTCACTGATCCTGGTGCCGAATACAAAGGGTTTCTCCCTCCCCATATTGACTGATACCATTTAATTCATGAATAAAAAAGACAATACAAGTAAAAGTTGTCTATTCCCAATGTCAAACCAGCTGCAGAACGTTCCTAGAACATTACCAACATGTAAAATTCAATGTAGCCGTTTGAACTTTTAGGAAACGTTCTGTTAAAGTAATGAAATACCCCAAAATATGGCCCTGTGTTAAATGCTTAGCTGTGTTGCATGCGTAGTGAGTGACTGACTCTATTGCTCAAACTGCTTGGCTCCCACCTCCGGCAGTAATGGGTGGCTGCTAATAAAACCACAATCACAGAATTGAAGTGGGACGTTAATAAAGCCACAGCCACACTGAGACAGAGTTGAGTGTGACTGGAACTGAATAGGGGGAATAATTTCATTTGGATCTCAGTTTACAGCTTGTCAACACGTACGTAGGACCCCATTTCGCATCCAGTATAAAAGTCAGCCAGGCACTGGAGGGGGACTACTAAACACATCCCTTCAATGCATTAACACTTGACTGTCGGCTTAAAGTGCTGGCCTCTCCCCTGCCACGACCTGCTTGGCTTCAGCGTGTGACATTCCCGTTGTGACGTCTTTGAGCATAGCAGCAGCCACCTCTAGTAAAATCATAGGGAAAACACATGGTTTGCAATAGTGTTGACAACAGTTACTGAGGGGTAGGAGTGTGAAAACTGAAGCAATTAGTGGGCAGAACTGATATGTTGGCACTTTTAAGTACAGTATTTACCATTGATTTAATAACCGAGACTGTGATGAATAGAAAGGCCATGACAGCCTGTTGTTATTGTGTCTGAAAAGAGATGTTCCCCACTCCGAAGCATGTTTTCTTTTTGTTTTTTTTTCTGGACCCATTCAATGTGGTTTCCATTTGCTTACGTTGCAGAAAGCCAGTCATGAAATATTTTGTGCTGAACTGCCCATTCACCCACACAGTTAAAGTTCTTGTTCATAAACTGACTCACCCTATTCAAATGTAGTGCAATTCTACAGTATGACTGAGTTGTTATGGTCCCTACAGGATGTCATGTTCTTACGCTGTGAAATTCTGCCTTTCTTCACGTGATCTAAATAGTCAAATGTATGAAAAAGTAATGCCTCTGTTACTTTGGTAACTAATCTGTGTGACACAGAAGAAAACAGAGACTGCAGAGGACATGCACATTAGGCCTGTATTTTTGTTTTCAAGCACTCAACAAGCAATTAGTTATGACTCCCAAACTTTATGGTGAGAAAAAGTTGTCATAAAAAGCACTGGTCACTTTCATTTAAATCTGGAGTGGCCAAACAAATATTTTAATTACATTTCCATCGCTTGTTAAAAGAAGCCAAAAACAGAGACAATACTTTTTGGTGGGGAAACATAATGTTTAGAATGTGCTGTGCTTGGCCTTGATGGCTGTAAAACAGTAAACACACTTGTTTTTTTCTCAAGAAAAGCTGGTCTGACCTCTAAATCCTCAATGTTAGGGAGCTTCTCCCATGGCCTTTGATCAGCCCAGAGCTATTTTTCTTCCCATAGCCATGCCACTGGCGGAAGTGGAGCCATTTGAGGACATTGGGGACAAAGGAGCAACGTGCAGGGATTCAGGGAGATGTCGCAGACACACAGGCGGACATGCACGGTCACTCACACACAGACACACAGACACACAGGCGGACATGCACGGTCACTCACACACAGGCACACAGACACACAGACGGACATGCACGGTCACTCACACACAGGCACACAGACACACAGACGGACATGCACGGTCACTCACACACAGGCACACAGACACACAGACGGACATGCACGGTCACTCACACACAGACACACAGACACACAGACAGACATGCACGGTCACTCACACACAGGCACACAGACACACAGACGGACATGCACGGTCACTCACACACAGGCACACAGACACACAGACGGACATGCACGGTCACTCACACACAGACACACAGACACACAGACGGACATGCACGGTCACTCACACACAGGCACACAGACACACAGACGGACATGCACGGTCACTCACACACAGGCACACAGACACACAGACAGACATGCACGGTCACTCACACACAGGCACACAGACACACAGACGGACATGCACGGTCACTCACACACAGGCACACAGACACACAGACGGACATGCACGGTCACTCACACACAGGCACACAGACACACAGACGGACATGCACGGTCACTCACACACAGACACACAGACACACAGACGGACATGCACGGTCACTCACACACAGGCACACAGACACACAGGCGGACATGCACGGTCACTCACACACAGGCACACAGACACACAGACGGACATGCACGGTCACTCACACACAGGCACACAGACACACAGACGGACATGCACGGTCACTCACACACAGGCACACAGACACACAGACAGACATGCACGGTCACTCACACACAGGCACACAGACACACAGACGGACATGCACGGTCACTCACACACAGGCACACAGACACACAGACGGACATGCACGGTCACTCACACACAGACACACAGACACACAGACGGACATGCACGGTCACTCACACACAGGCACACAGACACACAGGCGGACATGCACGGTCACTCACACACAGGCACACAGACACACAGACGGACATGCACGGTCACTCACACACAGGCACACAGACACACAGACGGACATGCACGGTCACTCACACACAGGCACACAGACACACAGGCGGACATGCACGGTCACTCACACACAGACACACAGACACACAGACAGACATGCACGGTCACTCACACACAGGCACACAGACACACAGACGGACATGCACGGTCACTCACACACAGGCACACAGACACACAGGCGGACATGCACGGTCACTCACACACAGGCACACAGACACACAGACGGACATGCACGGTCACTCACACACAGACACACAGACACACAGACGGACATGCACGGTCACTCACACACAGGCACACAGACACACAGGCGGACATGCACGGTCACTCACACACAGGCACACAGACACACAGGCGGGCATGCACGGTCACTCACACACAGGCACACAGACACACAGGCGGACATGCACGGTCACTCACACACAGGCACACAGACACACAGGCGGGCATGCACGGTCACTCACACACAGGCACACAGACACACAGGCGGACATGCACGGTCACTCACACACAGGCACACAGACACACAGGCGGATATGCACGGTCACTCGCACACAGGCACACAGACACACAGGCGGACATGCACGGTCACTCACACACAGGCACACAGACACACAGGCGGACATGCACGGTCACTCACACACAGACACACAGACACACAGGCGGACATGCACGGTCACGCACACACAGACACACAGTTTCAATTTCATGGTTCAAGTTGTAATGTCACGTACACAAGTACAGAGAAATGCCTTTCTTGCAAATCCAAAACCCAACAATGCAATAATCAATAATGTAATACTAGAAAAAAACACACGAGAAATAAGAAATATGAACACACACACACACACACCAGTGGAGACTGGTGACTTGAAAATTGGAGGAGGATGGGAGACCCGCGGTATATGCGTAGAACGCATGGAGACAACAAAGTGTGTTTCAAAAATCGTCAAAAATAATTTTTACCTAAAGCATTTAATAAAGACATTTATAGTACAATGGTATGGAGAATCGAAATGAGAGGGCTACTAACAGTGTAGGAAAGGGATCACAGCAGTAATTGAATGAGGGTATGAGGCATGAGTTGAGGTGTTCAGAGGCTTGACCAGTGGAGGACAGGATTTTACTGAGAAGACAAAAAACAATCAATCATTGATGTGTAATAACATGATTGTTTTTGTGTATGTGAATGACTCTACATACAGTAATGAGAGAAAATTGATAGGGGTACTCACAGTGCTTGGAGAGGAAACATTCAACATGCCAGTGGATGAGTGGGCACATGAGACACGGCTTCAGTTCATGTCAGGAGAGAGTTGACAATGATAGTGGAGTGCAGTGGTCATCACCTCTTAATCAGGGAACAGAATAGCAGATACATTCCATTACAGCTGCACCATCGTAGGTTTGAACATGATGTTAAACTCAGACATCTCAAAGTTCATGAAGTCAAACACAGACTGCGCATCTCGCCCACTTGACACATCAAGGTAGCTCAAGAAAGGTTCCTGAATAAAGCCCTGATCATCCACATACCTGATGATAACTAACAACTGCATTGCAAGCGATCTGGTGGCACCATAGGTCCCAGAGTGGTGGGGAATTTTTTACTGCCTGGTGCCTGGAGTTTTTCCTTATATGTTAACCTTACTAGGAAAACTCTGGACCCTATAAGGTATGACAGTGATTCATCAGTTGTTAAAAGGTTTTATATGGGCTATGATGGGACCAGTTTTTCCTAATCAGGTCACATGGTTTAAAAAACTCCTGGCCCTGGGGGGGATGAATCCATTCAAACTGCAGCTACCTTATATTTGTTCATGTACATTATATTTAGACTAGATTAGGAGGGGGATTTCCTTTACCCAGACACAGACAACAACTGATAGGTAATAGAACTCACAGGGCTGAGCTTGTTTTTTGCATGTTTGCAAATGTAGGCCTTATAAAAATGTACTCACATCTGTCCTCACTATTATGTTGACTGATTAGTTCCAGCTCATCATTTTGGATTAAAAACATATACGCAGCCTAGCCAGCTCAATCTTGAATATAAACAACATTTATTCACATTCACATTTTCTCCTGACACACAAATGGACTATAAATACATAACGTTACCAATTAGTTACCCTGACCAGATGAACAGAGCACATATGCTGTATACAGCTGCTCTTATTAGTAGTCTTCAGTTGATCAGATGGAAAAATGGTCTCATTTTCATCCCATAATTTCTAATGTTTAGGTGTCACCTAGGCTGCTGCAACATTTATGTCATGAGTTTTTGCTTGTGTCTGTCTGGAGTGACCATGTGTTATCATCTTTGCTAAATAAATACCGGAGGAAAGCCAGAAAAATGCGCTGTGTCAACCTCTATTTTTAATCTACATTTTAATGGATGATGCGATGGAAGCTATCAAAAAAATTAATAAATAAATAAATAAAAAATAAATCAAATCATTCAGAATTGTTTTCTACTTCCTAGAAAAGACAGTCGAAAGTTCGATATGTTCAGCAAGTAAAGCGTCGTAACGTGCAATAACCTCTGCAAGCTCCTTGTAGTTGCCCTTGTTGGCGGAACTTTCCCTCTCGTCGTGTCCTACCAATGCAGCTTTTTCCCAGAATCTGATGTGGGCATTTATATGCTCCCTTATATGCTCCCTTTTTTTGTTTTGCTGTTTAGCTGAATGATCGATGTTCTTCAAGTCACTGTAACCACCTTTTGACCAAGGCTCAGACTTTCCAAAAAGCAGGCAAGGCCAGCAATACAGGCGGCTTGATGAAAGGCTCCCTGTTAACCAGCTATACTTTTGATACCAGTTGATATTGAACGTCCGCACCTTTTCATCCTTCTACGTGAAACTGATGTCAGGCGAAGGTCGACCCTTGCTTTTAATTCACACCTTTTCCGTGTACCTCAGAGAATGAAAGGGGGTCTTCAACAAAAAGTCCACAACATTTTCGTCAGCGTTGGCCGTTCTAACCATTCTGGGGGGAAAACTGCACCCTCGCGCTGGTAGCTAGCTACTAAAGTCAGCAAGGCTAACTTAGATTTTTTTCTTTTTATAAATTGCCCTAACTGCCCTAACGAATTTAATAATATCCCAAAAATGCTCAACTATTACTCTTCACTCTTAATCTCTATCCAACAATGTCACCAAGATTCTCAACAGATAGAACCCACATAATGCTCTGTGGCACAGTCCCAATACAACACACTAGGATCGTTCTCTGATCCTAATTCTATGATTAGATGAACAACATGTTAGTTCATACTGCAAAAGCTTTGATTGGAGGAGGATGTCCTCTGGAAGTGTTCATAATTACCATGTATGTCTATGGAAGGGGGTGAGGCCTACAAGCCTCTTAGGTTTTGTATTGAAGTCAATGTAGCCAGAGGAGGACGGAAGCTATCTGTCTTCCGGCTACACCATGGTGCTACCCCAGAAGTTACTGTAGACCTTCATTGCAAAACAATCAGTTATTTGGTGACATACGAATATATTTAGTATAGTTTTATCTAAAAATTTGAACTTTTTTAATGTTTCTAATGTTTTTATTTTTATGAAATTTAACTGAGGAGGATGGTCCTCCCCTTCCTTCTCTGAGGAGCCTCCACTGATGCGCGCACACACACACACACACACACACACACACACACACACACACACACACACACACACACACACACACACACACACACACACACACACACACACACACACACACACACACACACACACACACACACACACACACACACACACACACACACACACACACACACACACACACACACACACACAGCACAGACACAGACCTAAGCTCTGTCTTACTACACAAGGCTCTGTGAGGCAGACGGATAATTATGATTCCAAACGTCCACCTTGCAATTGAAACTTGTCTGGAGTAGCTAAAGAAGACAGTGCTGAAGCGCACAGCTGAGGAACTGCTGATGGACAGTGCACACTCCCCAGAGGCTTTCACCGACACGTTACGTACGTCAGCACTCAGTCACAACCAGAGACGCAGGAAATCAGACACATGATTGCCACGTCTGGTGTGTTTACAGGCTGCAAAGATACCACCTCACTTTTCTCTTTTCTTTGCATCTCACAGACGAAAAAACCACGAGATGATATATTGTATAAGTACATCCACAGTCTGTGTATCCGAAAGGAATCCTCTCTGCGTGCTACTGTAACCATTTCAGTGTCCTATGCAGCAGCCCTGGAATATGTTGAGCCACAGTGAAGCCATGAAACATCCCAAATCCTTCTATTCCATAGAGGTATCATTGTGAATGGCCTCCCAGGGAACTATGCAAGCCAGGAATGTTGGGAGAGTTATGACCGAGACAGAGTAAGGGTGAGAAGGTGCTCTCCCCTCCTGATAAGATCCAATGGAAATTAGTTATCAATAGTGTTTACTTTCAACAGAAATATGTCATTAAAAAGATGACCAATTTACCCCTTTTACCAAAGAGCTTAGTAGCGCTTCCCTTCCTCCTCTTTCTACTAGAAATATGTCATTGTTCAATTTGGTAATGCACAAAATGTCTCAGCCTTCATAGAGTTATTGCAATGTTGGTGACATGTATTGTGCTAGATATTAAAGCAATTAATTAAAAGCACAATGTTGTCATTAGTCCACAACATTACACATAATAACAATTCAATTCTAATACCCATAGTGTGGCATATTATTTTTACAATCAGAAAATGACAGAAAATTGCTACAAAACATATCGCTGGCTGCCAAAAGTAGTTTTTCAGGCCCAGTAAATATGATTTGATTTTATCTGATTATTTACAGCCCAAATAATCCATTAGGGAATGAATCTCATTCTGATCTGCTTTGGACTGGCAGAGACCGAAGGAGAGTCAATGTAACAAAGACACCCAACACGCAGAGTAAAAGGGTGCAATATCAGCCTATGTTTATGAAACAGACTACCCTCCTGTAGGATAACTGTTTTCACAGTGATATAACAGCAGACGGGTGGATCCCACCCTCTCTTAGGCCGTACCAGGATGACTGGGGTCAGTGTTATCATGTTGATTCACATTTCTCCCTGTTATTTCATATCCCTGATGCCTGTTGGCTGCAGCACCAGGGGGCAGGGATACTGAGGGACAGATCTGCCATGCCCAGTAATATGAAACAATATTATTCAACCACATATTTCTTTTTAGAACATCATCCATTGTTCAGTCATGAGTAGGGCCAGGAGTTTTGCTGTCCACGTAACATGTAACCTGAGGACATACACACTTTAAAAAAAAGCTGCTATCTAGAACCTAAAATGGTTCTTCAGCTGGCACACATGTAGAACCCTTTCCCAAAAGGGTTCTACCTGGAACCAAAAAGAGTTCTACCTGGAACCTAACAGGGTTCTGCTATGAGGACAGTCGAAGAATCCTTTTGGAACCCTTTTGTCGAAGAGTGTAGCCAATAGCTAATGCCCATTCTGGTCAGCTCACACGGTCAGGAAGAACTCTTTCAGTTCTGGATACTATAAAGTGACAATTAGTGGCATTGGCTGAACGTGGATGAATGTGTTATTTTCTAGTTGCTGTTGGTCTTGTTTTGTTGTTGTTTATCTATGTGGTTTATGGTTTGCTTCTTTTAGAAGCGATGTCCACTTCATAATCACGTTTCTCTCCCATCAAATGAGAACATGGAGCCTCCGCATCTGTCGCACCCTCCTCTTATTAATGTCTCCTGATCTGTTATTTGTGGCATTTATATCTTCCGCAGTATAATTGCATCTTATGATATGGGTGACTTTGCAAAGCTTTATTTATTATTTTAAGTCCAAAATTGTCCATATGCTTTAGATTTGCTATTTATACAATTTTTGGACCAGGTTTTGTCTCAGTGATTTGGTAAATACCATAGTCTTTGCCTTTCTGACTCTCAGACCTCACTTAGAGGGCCAGAGAATAATGATAATCATGGTGACACTCATGACAGTAATAAGTGTTTTGTACTAACATTTCAAGTGACTTGGCATGTGCAGGTATTGTGGTAATTGTCGGTTTGAGTCTGAGGAGGGTAATTCACATCAAACTAGCTCTCTGGAGAGTATCACGGCCACCCATAGCTGATTTAACTGTGTTATTACTGACAGCTAGCAGACACAAACACAGACACAGAGCTCAGCTTAAACACACCCTGAGCATGGGATATGTCACCAAGAGCTTTCAACACCCTTCTGAAAGGTCATTTTCAGTACCTTGTGTTGTGACAATTTACAGGAAAACGTAGGAGTTATGGCACCTACCCTGAAAACCAAAATGAGTCGTTAGGACTCCCCCGGAACGTCCCCGAGGACATTTTTAGGATGTCTTGGGACATTGTGTCATGATCCACTGGAGGTTTTTGTGTAGTTCCCAGGTTGTCCCGTGGACGTCACCTGATGATCGCAAAGAAACTTCATTACACATCATCCCTTGTAACTATTGCCAACCCCATCAAGGCCATGATTGGTGAACCACTGAGACATTCACACAGCTCTTTGTCTTTTAGCAATGCTAGGCACACACAAACAGTGCTTTAAACATAGTGTTTTCAACGTACATATTTTACTTTGATATACGACTACAGTCCTCACCTGGGATTTGAACTCACAATCTCTCAGTTCACGGCATTCCAAACCTCCTGCTACACCACCATGCCTGTATCAATGACTGATTTCACCTGTATGCCTATTCCTACTCTTTGCACTTCAAAGTAAATCTCAACTCTGTTAAAAATACATTCAAGAAAAACGATTATATTGATCATAGTGATTCAGGAGTAACATTAAACAGAATAATAGGCCCCACCAACATTAGCCAACTACAGTATACTGAAAACCCAAACTCAAATTTCTCAAATAAGTACATGAAATCAATGAAATAATAGTCAGATTAACTGATAACTAAAATAGCTGTGCAGGTGGTACTATTTTGCTGAGTTTAGATGGGTAATGAATGTGTAAGGGAAATTCTACAGACTTTATGGTTCAGCAGAAAGATCAGTATACTCCAAATCCAGAGGTTATGAGTTCAAATCAGTACTAAGATTAAGTCAGTACTAAGATTAAAGATATTTACACTATTTTAGCTGAACAGCCTACCACTTACCTTAAACCCCCCATACCATTTCATTACTTTACTTATAATGGTTTGGGACACCTGGGAACATCACGGGACAAAAATGTCCAGGGGACCATGACACAACGTCCCAAGAATGTTCAGAAGACCTTCAGGGGACCATGACACAATGTCCCAAGAACGTCCTTGGGGCAAACTGGGAACGAGATAAAACCTCCAAGGGACCATGACACAATGTCCCAATAAAGTTAAGGGGATCTTCAGGAGACCATGACACAACGTCCCATGAACTTTCTACAAACGCTCTCAGGGACGTCCCCATGACAAACCGGGAACTATACAAAACCATGAAACAACGTCCCAAAAACATCCTAAAAATGTCCTTGGGAACTTCCCAGGGAAAAACCGGGACTTCGACAAAACCACCAAGGGGCCATGGCACAATGTCCCAAGAACGTCTTAAAAACATCCTCGGAACAACAACCACACTCAAGGTCCTAAACGATATCATAACCGTCATCGAAAAGAGACAGTACTGTGCAGCTGTATTCATCGACCTGGCCAAGTCTTTCGACTCTGTCAATCACCACATTCTTATTGGCAGACTCAACAGCCTTGGTTTCTCAAATGACTGCCTCGCCTGGTTCACCAACTACATCCCAGACAGAGTTCAGTGTGTCAAATCGGAGGGCCTGTTGTCCGGACCTCTGGCAGTCTCTATGGGGGTGCCACAGGGTTCAATCCTCGGGCCGACTCTTTTCTCTGTATACATCAAGGATGTCGCTCTTGCTGCTGGTGATTCTCTGATCCACCTCTACGCCGACGATACCATTCTGTATACTTCTGGCCCTTCTTTGGACACTGTGTTAACTAACTTCCAGACGAGCTCAATGCTATACAACTCTCCTTTCGTGGCCTCCAACTGCTCTTAAATGCAAGCAAAACTAAATGCATGCTCTTCAACCGATCGCTGCCCACACCTACCCACCCGTCCAGTATCACTACTCTGGACGGTTCTGACTTAGAATATGTGTACAACTACAAATACCTAGGTGTCTGGTTAGACTGTAAACTCTCCTTCCAGACTCATATTAAGCATCTCCAATCCAAAATTAAATCTAGAATCGGCTTCCTATTTCGCAACAAAGCATCCTTCACTCATGCTGCCAAACATATCCTCGCAAAACTGACTATCCTACCAATCCTTGACTTCGGCAACGTCATTTACAAAATAGCCTCCAACACTCTACTCAGCAAATTGGATGCAGTCTATCACAGTGCCATACATTTTGTTACCAAAGCCCCATATACTACCCGCCACTGCGACCTGTATGCTCTCGTTCGCTGGCCCTCTCTTCATATCCGTCGCCAAACCCACTGGCTCCAGGTCATCTATAAGTCGTTGCTAGGTAAAGCCCCGCCTTATCTCAGCTCACTGGTCACAATAGCAGCACCCACCCGCAGCACGCACTCCAGCAGGTATATTTCACTGGTCACCCCCAAAGTCAATTCCGCCTTTCCTTACAGTTCTCTGCTGCCAATGACTGGAACGAACTGCAAAAATCACTGAAGCTGGAGACTCATTTCTCCCTCACTAACTTTAAGCATCAGCTGTCAGAGCAGCTCACAGATCACTGCACCTGTACATAGCCAATCTGTAAATAGCCCATCCAACTACCTCATCACCATATTATTTATTTTGCTCCTTTGCACCCCAGGATCGCTACTTGCACACTCATCTTCTGCACATCTATCACCCCAGTGTTTAATTTGTCATACTGTAATAATTTCGCCACTATTTATTGCCTCACCCCCCTTATCCTACCTCATTTGCACACACTGTATACAGACTTTCTCTATTGTATTATTGACTGTATGCTTGTTTATTCCATGTGTAACTGTGTTGTTGTTTGTGTCGCACTGCTTTGCTTTATCTTAGCCAGGTCACAGTTGTAAATGAGAACTTGTTCTCAACTAGCCTACCTGGTTAAATAAAGGTGAAATAACATAAAATAAAATAAAAAACAAACCAGGAACGAGAAAAAGGTCCATCAGAGAACGTTTCTGTGGGACCATCATGCAATGTCCTAATGACTAGAAAAAATGAAAGTCCTGAGAACATCCTAAAAAGGTCCTGACATGGTCCTGATATGGTCCTCAGTGATGTCCTGGTAATTTACAGGAAACTAGACAAAGGTTCCACAGAGAATGTTCCCTTGGGACCCTCAAACAAGGTCCTAAGGACGTTGTACCGAAACCCTTAATAAGGTACTTAATGGGAATGTCGCTGAATGTCCTCAGGATGTCCCCTGTTTGGTTGGTAACTCATTTGTCATGTCTATATTTATTTTTGGATGTTTTTAGCTGGGTACTTTCGAGCTGAAGATTTTGGATGTATTTAATTTGCCCAGTTATAGTCTGTTATAAGTTATAGTAAGTTATAGTCTGGCTTTGTTAATTTGCATAGGTTTTATGAGCATCAACACCCTCTAATTATAGCCTGTCATTGATGCTACAGCCTTCTGTTGATTCATTCATGGCTTTTTCTCAGACTTTGCCCAAAACGAGTGCGATTGTTTCCTGGAAGTCATCTCCACCCCTAGAGAATGTAACTTTATTTGAGTACAATTTAGATAACTATTATTCACAGGCCAATGTGTCAGAATACAGGGGGTTAGGATATTTTTAAAAATATAAATCTAATAAGAAAAGTTATATTTGTTTAACTCTTCCCTGCACTCAATGACCAAAAAACGCCCTCTCTTACCTCATGGGCGGAATGTTATTAATATTTTTCATAATTTCATAATTAATAAAGTTGTTTTTTTTTACGGTGAAAATCCGCTGTTTCTGACATCTACTTTAACAAAGTGCAGGACAAACAATTGACCATGATATATACAATCTGGAGTATCAGTCGTTATCTGAAACAGATGTTGTTTTAGCTCATTTTCTTTTCTTAACAACAATTTTGGACTCGGTTAGTGTTTGAACTTTGACCTTTCAGTCTTTGTCAATGTGCTGCCTGAGCCAGAGAGACATGCAGCACTTGTTTCAGGGGGGGGGGGGGGATTGTTTGGCCTTATTTGTTGCAGGAGGTCCTCCTCAAGGCCTTGCTTTGAGAACTGTAAACGCAGACACCGGTGACTTCCTGGTGTAATTACTTTCCCGACTCCCTGCGTCAGGAACTTCCAATTCCGGATTATTAATAGCTGTGACTGTTGAAAGGCCTCATTAACTAAGAACAAAGAGGGAAGGAACAACACACTGTGGAGATGTTTTCTTTTTAACATTGAGAATGTTACAGTTATACTGAGTGGCAGATTCCACAGGGGGTTGTCATTGTCAAGAGGTGATCGACGTGGGAAATAAGGTCGCAACAGTACACTGTTTCTGCATGACATGTTGTCTGTATTTAAGATAGCATGTTCTGTGTAATGAAAAACGTTATTGTGCTCTTCACAGTCATGAACAGCTGAAGTTGGAAGTTTACATACACTTAGGTTGGAGTCATTAAAACTCGTTTTTCAACCACTACACAAATTGTTGTTAACAAACTATAGTTTTGGCAAGTCGGTTAGGACATCTACTTTGTGTATGACACAAGTCATTTTTCAAAACAATTGTTTACACACAGATTATTTCACTTATAATTTACTGTATCACAATTCCAGTGGGTGAGAAGTTTACCTACACTAAGTGCCTTTACACACCTTGGAAAATCAATCCCAGAACAACAGCAAAGGACCTTGTGAAGATGATGGCGGAAACAGATACAAAAGTGTCTATATCCACAGCAAAATGAGTCCTATATCGACATAACCTGAAAGGCCGCTCAGCAAGGAAGAAGCCACTGCTCCAAAACCGCCATAAAAAAAGCCAGACTACAGTTTGCAACTGCACATGGGGACAAACTTTTTGGGGAAATGTCCTCTGGTCTGATGAAACAAAAATAGAACTATTTGGCCATAATGACCATCGTTATGTTTGGAGGAAAAGAGGGACTGTCACGTTCCTGACCTGTTTTCTGTTGTTTGGTTGTGTTTATTGGTCAGGGCGTGAGTTTTGGGTGGGCAGTCTATGTTTTCTGTTTCTATGTTGGTTTTGGGTTGCCTGGTATGGCTCTTAATTAGAGGCAGGTGTTTTGCGTTTTCCTCTAATTGAGAGTCATATTAAGGTAGGTTGTTCTCACTGTTTGTTTGTGGGTGATTGTCTCCTGTGTCAGTGTCTGTATGTTACGCCACACGGGACTGTTCCGGTTTTTGTTAGTTAGTTCGTTTTATGTAGTCTGTTTCCTGGTTCATGCGTTCTTCACGTTGTATGTAAGTTCGTGTCCAGGTCTGTCTACATTCGTTTATTTGTTTTGTAATTATTCAAGTGTTCGTCGTGTTCTTCTGTTTTTGTTTATTAAATCATTATGTATTCACAACCCGCTGCATTTTGGTCAAATCCCTGCTACTCCTCTTCGGATGAGGAGAAGGAGGAAGCCCGTTGCAGGGATGCTTGCAAGCTGAAGAACACCATCCCAAGCGTGAAGCACGGGGGTGGCAGCATCATGTTGTGGGGGTGCTTTGCTGCAGGAGGGACGGTGCACTTCACAAAATAGATGGCGTCATGAGAAGGGGAAATTATGTGGATATATTGAAGCAACATCTCAAGACATCAGTCAGGAAGTTAAAGCTTGGTCGCAAATGGGTCTTCCAAATGAACAATGACACCAAGCATACTTCTAAAGTTGTGGCAAAATGGCTTAAGGACAACAAAGTCAATGTATTGGAGTGGCCATCACAAAGCCCTGACCTCAATCCTATAGAAAATTTGTGAGCAATCTGAAAAAGCGTGTGCGAGCAAGGAGGCCTACAAACCTGACTCAGTTACACTAGCTCTGTCAGGAGGAATGGGTCAAAATTCACCCAACTTATTGTGGGAAGCTTGTGGAAGGCTACCCGAAACATTTGACCCAAGTTAAACAATTTAAAGGCAATGCTACCAAATACTAATTGAGTGTATGTACATTTCTGACCCACTGGGAATGTGATGCAAGAAATAAAAGCTGAAATAAACCATTCTCTCTACTATTATTCTGACATTCACATTCTTAAAATAAAGTGGTGATCCTAACTGACCTAAAACAGGGAATTATTCGTAGGATTAAATGTCAGGAATTGTGAAAAACTGAGTATAAATGTATTTGGCTAAGGTGTATGTAAACTTCTGACTTCAACTGTATAACTGTGTGCTGTGCTGTGCTGTACTGTCTTGCCTGCAGTCTATATTCCATCAGGCCTGCTCGGTGCTGGGTGGATTCCAATGTATGGAAAGATAGAGAGGAGATTTCCTCTTCTCGGGTTTTATTCAAGGGGGCTAAACAAACACTGTGTGTACTCAGCGTCTGGCTGTATATTAACAGTGTACGAAAAACATGGCCCATAAGGAATCACAGGAGCTTAATGTAGACTGGGTAATTTGTGGCTGGCTCCAGACAGTGGACATTACATCTTCCAGCCCAGTGACCGCATTGACGCATGTGTGGAGGCTTTGTTATCCTACCCCGGCACTGCTGCTTATGCCCTGTGAATACAGTAAAGTTGGGCCGTATTATGTACACAGTAAGCAAACAATTACTAAGACAGCAGTATGAAGCCAGTAAATGTATTTGTTTTGTGTTTGTTTTGCGATGTGGGATTTAAACATGATATACTGTATTTTGTGCTGTGTTTTGTCTTATTATTATGTATTGAAAGATCAGTCACGCACAGGTGTACACACACACACGTCAACACTCTCAGAGACACACAGACATAGGCAAGGAATGTCGTCCAGGAGTCTTCCAGAATCATTAAATTATCAAATCCCCCCCCCCCCCCCCGCAGTGTACAGTGTGTCGTTTGCTTGACCTCTCTGTAATTTTCCTGAAGGACATCCTGAAGAGGAACAATAGCGGAGAACAAAGTGGAGCAGCGGTTCCCAAGCTTTCCACGCCATTGTTCATCTCACAATGGTACCACTCAGTCCACAGCGCCATGACACCTGCACTTCAGAGTATATCCCATCAAACAGTATGCCACACATTCAACACCACCCACTTGACGAGAATTTGAAAAGGGGAAAAAATATTATGAATTTAATGTAAAGTCCTGGCTGGGGAAACAGACAAAATGTCAAGAAAGGCTTACAGCAGGTCCACTGCAAGGCAGAGTGTCTGTATCCCTAGGGCAAAAAGTAGTGATAATGTAAATCCTGCAATCTCTCAAACAGGCAATAAACCTTCAAATAGGATATAGATGGATATGTTTTCCCTTGTTTATTTTCTGATGTGCACTGCTGGGCTTCCTCCCCAAAATGTACAGTACACATTGTTCCGGTGGTTGATCCGTTGACAAAACTCCAATCTGTTTACAATAAAATGTAACAAACCACCCATAATTCTGTCCAGAGCCACGTCTATTTGTCAGCACATGTTTGTGAGTAAACAATCAGGACACCTCTGGTAGAAGCTAAACACACACATGCCTGGAAACAGCTCTCTGAGCCGGAGGAAGTGAGGGAGGCATGACCGCACTGCCACTCCCCTGAGCTCTGGGATCTCTTTATAAACTACCAGGGAAGTCTGCATGCCTCCCTGACATAGGCAACTACCACACTGGAGACCATTAGATTAAGCTAAAATGTACCCCCGTATAATGCTCATGGGGAATGGACCAGTTTTGTTTTTAACAATGTAATAGCTTTGTTTTAAGAACAAATGACAAATGTCTTATTAATTGTTGTTTCCTGCTTATAATTATTATAAATGTTCTCAAGCGATAGGGCTATAATGGCCATCATTGTTAATTTTTCCCACCTGGTTAAACAAGTTCCAAAAGGTTTATTGATATAAAGACAGACCCGTTCTGGCCGAGAAGCACATCAAGCAATGTTCAAATAAAGGTTCACAGAAAGGTGAATACTTGAAGTGACTTGAAAAACATCTTTGGGTTATCCAACTTTGCCCCTGCACAATACTGAACAATGTGCACTTGATCTGGCCACGCAGCATGTGGACCCATATGGAGAAGACGGACAGCTGTTCTCACAGTCAGAGAGGATCAAACATAATATATACAAGCTATTAGGTTCCTGTGTTGATAATACCACATTGAGAGATGTAGAGGACATCACCTTATATAAGGTCTTATGGCATTTTTTGCAATCCTTATATGATTATATGACATATTTTGTAGCTTACCTCTCTAGAAAATACATATTTTAAACACTATTTAAGTAGCTTCTGTAGGTTATTACCCATCTCCGTTACAGCCACACATATCCTGAAAAAATCAACTTGGGGCCTCTGAGAACGAACTGGCAGGAAGGATAAGAAAGTTAATTTGCTTCCTCTGTTGTTATCCTTCACAAAGGCTTTGTGAGCAGGCAGAATGTTGAGACCACAGACAGGGACAAACAGTAGGCTTCCCATTATTGTTTTTCAGGGTGAGACACTGATCCACGTCCCTCCGTCACCCCCAGGGGCCCCTGCCCTCCGGAACCCCAGGTAGTGACCGTGAGAGGCACATTTTTTAATTCTGTTCGGACAAAAGGTTGGGTAGAGGAATTCCCATTGGAATCCACACACTCATTCTGTTGATCTCAGCTGTGTATGATTGTCTTTCTTTCTCCTTACTGTGCGAGGGCGGCTTTCAATTTTAATCTTCTCTTCAGCAGGCATAGGTCCAGGGAAAAGGGGCTCACAATGGTGGGGGATGACCATGCTGGCACAAAAGCCAATATAAATCCAAATACACACAGCCCATCTGGGTTCTGCATGCCATTGAGCACTTCTTTCTCCCTTTTCTCTCCCTCAGCATTTCATTCGGATTCAGCGTAAATCATGTTTAAAGTACCAAGAGAGGATAGGCACAGCTGTCAGATTAAACTGCCCTTTTTCATTTCACCCTGACAATCTAGGGAGGGGAGCCTGGAGACTTTCTTATGTTAAGTTAAGAAGAGGATCACCATTGTGTGAGGTAGGCTAGGCCTCTCAGGGGTTCACTGCTGGCTGATCGCATCACCTGTCCAGTAGGAGCGGAGCAAACCCGTTACATTGGCTGACTCTCAGGTTTCCACAGCAACACAGCTTGAATTCCATCACAGAAGCTCTGAACTTTCTTCTTTTTTATTCATGTGGGTTAGATCTAGTGATGCATTTTGGGGATGTTTGTGCGTTTTAGGTTGATTTAGGCATTTCAATTGCGATGTGAACCTGAGTTATGCTTGATTCACATCTTTTATATTTTTTATATTTGATGATTAACAAATCAAGATACAATAGAGCAATCTAACATGCTTGTTCATGTTCAGCCATTGAGGAGGCTGTATTTCATCTCTTGGATTGTTCAAAATCTTTAATGTGAGGGATTAGAAATGGCTCAGCAAACATTTTCATGGGAAATTGAACTGAGAGAAGTAGGTACAAAACCTCCATTGACACAAGGTTTTCTCTGCTGGAGATAGATTGTGGGTTCTATCAATGTAATTGTTTGCAGTATTTCTAATTCCACATTTTTAAATATACCCCCCCAGCCCTAGAATCCCTACCCTGATTGGGAAAAACGAATGGACAACAATACTTCATGTACACGGTAAATAATGTAAATAATTATACATTGACCCTTTTGCCGCTAATCCATTCATCTTTAACCCCTTATTGTTAACATTAGATCATATTTTTAAAGCTAACAGTTCAATGGCCTTAATAAATAGGTATGGTGACAGAGGGCAACCTTGTTTTACGCCTCTTGAAAATTCAAAGCTCTCAGAGAAGTAACCGTTATTTATTATTTTACATAAAGCCTTCTGAGCCTTTTACAGCCTCCAGTATTTATGCTGCAGTAGTTTGTGTCGGGGGGCTAGGGTCAGTTGGTTATACCTGGAGTACTTCTCCTGTCTTATCCAGTGTCCTGTGTGAATTTAAGTATGCTCTCTCTAATTCTCTCGTTCTCTCTTTCTTTCTCTCTCTCTGAGAACCTGAGCCCTAGGACCATACGTCACGGCAAACCGGGCATGATGACTCCTTGCTGTCCCCAGTCCACCTGGCCTTGCTGCTGTTCCAGTTTCAACTGCTCTGCCTGCGGTTATGGAACCCCTACCTGTCCCAGACCTGCTGCTTTCAACTCTTAATGATCGGCTATGAAAAGCCAACTGACTTTTATTCCTGATTATTATTTGACCATGCTTGTCATTTATGAACATTTTGAAAATCTTGGCTCTCTCTAATTTTCTCCTTCTCTCTTTCTTTCTCTCTCTCGTAGGACCTGAGCCCTAGGACCATACGTCACGGCAAACCGGGCATGATGACTCCTTGCTGTCCCCAGTCCACCTGGCCCTGCTGCTGTTCCAGTTTCAACTGCTCTGCCTGCGGTTATGGAACCCCTACCTGTCCCAGACCTGCTGCTTTCAACTCTTAATGATTGGCTATGAAAAGCCAACTGACTTTTATTCCTGATTATTATTTGACCATGCTTGTCATTTATGAACATTTTGAAAATCTTGGCTCTCTCTAATTTTCTCCTTCTCTCTTTCTTTCTCTCTCTCGGAGGACCTGAGCCCTAGGACCATACGTCAGGACTACCGGGCATGATGACTCCTTGCTGTCCCCAGTCCGCCTGGCCTTCCTGCTATTCCAGTTTCAACTGTTCTGCCTGCGGTTACGGAACCCCTATCTGTCCCAGACCTGCTGTTTTCAACTCTTAATGATCTGCTATGAAAAGCCAACTGACATTTATTCCTGATTATTATCTGACCATGCTTGTCATTTATGAACATTTTGAAAATCTTGGCTCTCTCTAATTTTCTCCTTCTCTCTTTCTTTCTCTCTCTCGGAGGACCTGAGCCCGAGGACCATACGTCAGGACTACCGGGCATGATGACTCCTTGCTGTCCCCAGTCCACCTGGCCTTGCTGCTATTCCAGTTTCAACTGTTCTGCCTGCGGTTATGGAACCGCCACCTGTCCCAGACCTGCTGTTTTCAACTCTTAATGATCGGCTATGAAAAGCCAACTGAAAATTATTCATGATTATTATTTGACCATGCTTGTCACTTATGAACATTTTGAACATCTTGGCATAGTTCTGTTATAATCTCCACCCGGCACAGGCAGAAGAGGACTGGCCACCCCTCATAGCCTGGTTCCTCTCTAGGTTTCTTCCTAGGTTTTGGCCTTTCTAGGGAGTTTTTCCTAGCCACCGTGCTTCTACACCTGCATTCTAGCTGTTTGGGGTTTTAGGCTGGGTTTCTGTACAGCACTTCGAGATATTAGCTGATGTACGAAGGGCTATATAAAATAAACTTGATAAAGGATTGTTATACATTACTTTTACCTATTTTATGAGAGATTCTCCAAAGTTGAAAAAGTCTAGGCACTTATAAACAGATTCTAGACGTACTGTACCAAAGGCTTTCTCAAAATCTGCTATAAAGATTATACCTGGTTTCCCTGCCTTCTTATAGTTTTCCATTATTATCTTATATTATCTCCAATATATCTTCCTTTTAAGAATCTGATATGATCGTGATGAATAATGTCCGAAAGTACCTTTTTTATTTTATGAGAAACCATCCTTGATGTGGAGGATGTGGACAATGTGTGACTACACTCACAATTTGTTTAAAAACATTTTTATTTCACCTTTATTTAACCAGCAGCATACCACCCTGCATACCACTGCTGGCTTGCTTCTGAAGCTAAGCAGGGTTGGTCCTGGTCAGTCCCTGGATGGGAGACCAGATGCTGCTGGAAGTGGTGTTGGAGGGCCAGTAGGAGGCACTCTTTCCTCTGGTCTAAAAAAAATATCCCAATGCCCCTGGGCAGTGATTGGGGACACTGCCCTGTGTAGGGTGCTGTCTTTCGGATGGGACGTTAAACGGGTGTCCTGACTCTCTGAGGTCATTAAAGATCCCATGGCACTTATCGTAAGAGTAGGGGTGTTAACCCCGGTGTCCTGGCTAAATTCCCAATTTGGCCGTCAAACCATCATGGTCACCTAATAATCCCCAGTTTACAATTGGCGCATTCATCCCCCTCCTCTCCCCTGTAACTATTCCCCAGGTCGTTGCTGCAAATGAGAACGTGTTCTCAGTCAACTTACCTGGTAAAATAACGGTAAAATAAAATAAAAAATAAATAAAAACCAGGTAGGCCAGTTGAGAACAAGTTCTCATTTACAACTGCGACCTGGCCAAGATAAAGCAAAGCAGTTAGACAAAAACAACAACACAGAGTTACACATGGGATGAGCAAATTTACAGTCAATAACACAATAGATAAATCTATGTACAGTGTGTGCAAATGTAGGAAGATTAGGGCGGTAAGGCAATAAATAGGCCAAAGAGGCAAAATAATTACAATTTAGCATGAACACTGGATTGATAGATGTGCAGATGATGATGTGCAAGTAGAGATTCTGGGGTGCAAAAGAGCAACAAAAAAAATACAAAAAATAACAATATGGGGATGAGGTAGTTGGGTGTGCTATTTACAGATGGGCAGTGTACAGGTACAGTGATCGGTGAGCTGCTCTGACAGCTGATGCTTAAAGTTAGAGAGGGAGATATAAGTCTCCAGCTTCAGTGATTTTTGCAATTCGTTCCAGTCATTGGCAGCAGAGAACTGTAAGGAAAGGTGGCCGAAGCAGGTGTTGGCTTTGGGGATGACCAGTGAAATATACCTGTTGGAGCGCGTGCTATAGGTGGGTGTTGCTATGGTGACCAGTGAGCTGAGATAAGTCACGGATTTACCTAGCAGAGACTTGTAGATGACCTGGAGCCAGTGGGTTTGGCGATGAATATGTAGCGAGGGCCAGCCAACGAGAGCATACATGTCACAGTGGTAGGTAGTATATGGGGCTTTGGTGACAAAACAGATGACACTGTGATAGACTGCATCCAATTTGATGAGTAGAGTGTTGGAGTCTATTTTGTAAATGACATCGCCGAAGTCGAGGATCGGTAGGATAGTCACTTTTACGGGGGTATGTTTGGCAGCATGAGTGAAGGAGGCCTTGTTGCGAAATAGGAAGCCGATTCTAGATTTAATTTTGGATTGGAGATGCTTAACGTGAGTTTGGAAGGAGAGTTTACAGTCTAACCAGACACCTAGGTATTTGTAGATGTCCACATATTCTAAGTCAGAACCATCCAGAGTAGTGATGCTAGTCGGGCGGGCGGGTGCGGGCAGCAATCGGTTGAAGAGCAACCGATTTGATCAGTTTGATCATTTGGCCAATTTGTTTCGTGTCAAAACAACCCAATCACCTTATCTGACCTGAACATGTTTTGAATATTCATACGCAGGCGGTATGGGCATCCTAAATTTATATCACATTGTTCTGATTACAAGACATCTTAAGATCTAAGCTTGATCTAAAGCATCCACCCATGCAGCAAAACTTGAACAATGACAAAAGCTAACCCAAAATCCCCCTGGTCTGGCTGTTTGTTTAACTCCATGCCTCACACCTTTCTGATTTTTGGAGGCGTGTTTTAACTTTGTCCAGAGGAATGTTCTGATGAGCCAGAGACACAGAAATAACACCCACATTCCTCCCATCTACTGAGGAGGAGAGAATGCAATTAGCACATATTAGAGAGAGTGGAGCAAGGCTGTCAGGACACAGGCTGGCGTACGGTACAGTAAGTCCACAACCCATCCTCTCAGCCCACCACTCTGCTCCACTCTGGCCCCATGGGCCCCAGAGAGCAGTGGCTCTGCATGTCCCTGCACACATTGTAGCCTTTCTGCTGGGGGAAGACTGAATGATTTGACCCTGGAGGAAATGTGAGCTAATGCTCTGCTTCCTTCCAAGCCCTCAGTCTGTAATTAAGTCTTCAAAGACTGCGTTCACATGACAAATAATGTATATGGGTCAACATGGACTTTACAGTCATCAAAGGCGTGTGTTTTTAGGAGCCCCCCCCAGCCCTCCTTGAAGAAAGTAGGAACACATTGATTTTGATGCCAGTTCAACTCAATCAGCTGGTGTTTTAATTATAACCACACACTTCTGAAATTTAGATCATATGTTTAATTTAAAAAGGTTTATTGCATTTGTTACTTGAACTTGTATCTGTGATTTCATGACATAATTTGTCCTCCCAATTACAGCAGCAAGATAGCCAGAATCCAACAGAAATAGGACTAAAGAACTATTACTCCGACCACTGTCACTGGCCACAAGATAAGTGTATTTGGGTGGTAAAACATGGTGTGATGGAATCTGAATCACACCAGCCAACACAATTGAACCCAAGCAACTCACACCATTACCCAATGCCACCATTACCCAATGCCACCAAGCACACAAAACAAATCAACTCTTGCTTTGCAATTTGATGTGTGAAAACATTGACTCCTATGTTTGGGGATTCAGTGTATTTACTGTGGCTTGTTAAATGTGAGAGGCCAAATTGAGCACCTGATAGATCCTTGGATAAGGCTGAAAAACCCATATCTAATGTTCTATGACCACCATCCCTTATGATTCATCACTACAAAGCATCAACGCTTAGTGAACTGGATTTTCCCTGTAACGCTTGAATATGGAAAGGAACAGATAGCCACATAATATCATGAGTTATTATATCGAAACACGTGTGGATAGCAACACTGTTTACTGTCTTGTTATGGGTGTTGGCTCCAACAAAGCTTACCATATCATCACCTTGTAGGAGCCGTGGCCCACTTCAGATCGGAAACATCTGTCTCAAAGCAACGCGTTGCGTGTTGCCGGGGGTAAACATGCATATTTATGAAATGTGGCTGTGCTTGACCTTCTGTAAGGGGAATTCATTATTGGTGAGATGTCTTGAGGAGATGCCCATGTGGTGATGTGTTTGTTCACACTTGTAAACACAGCTGGGAAGACCAAACAGCAGACAGAGAATTCCCCATCTTCCCTCTGTCTCCCATCCCGCCTGCTTACCTTCACTAATACACACACATACTGCACACACACATAACATGTGCACACATGCATACTGACTCCGCACACACTCACAAACACACTTTCATACTGACAACATAGGCTGCTGCTACTGTCTATTATCTATCCTGTTGCCTAGTCACTTTACCTCTACCTATATGTACATAGCTACCTCAATTACATCGTACCCCTGCACAATGACTCCGTACTACTACTTCCTGTATATAACCATATTATTTCTACTCGTTATTGTCATTCACTGTGTATTTATTCCTCTTCACTATTTTTATTTATATTTTTTTACTTTATCTTTAACTTTGCATTGTTGGAAAAGGACCCGTAAGTAAGCATTTCACTGTTAGTCTATAGCTGTTATTTATGAAGCATTTGACAAATTAAATGTGATTTGATTTGAAAGCCATGCATGAAAAGATGCCACGTCACTTTGGAGTCAACCTACTTCAAGATTGATGTTAGGGAAAAAGGCTTTGCACCTTGTGTGTTTGGTTAACTTAAGGACCCACTACAGACTCCCTATTTACTTAGTGTAGGATGTCTAAACTCTTAGGGTAAGGTTCCCCTGTTCCCTCTGAGGTGCAGTTTCAAGAGGCTGGGAGACAGCATAGCCCCTGGATTCTCACGATCACTGTGCCCCCCCCTCACTTTGTAACATAAACAAACACAACATGCAAGGTACAGTAAGCCGAGCGGCAGCCACATTGCCAAGGTCCTTAATAAACTTAGGCTTTAAGCAAATTTGTCAGAAGCTTTTAAATGACTGCTAAATGTGTCTTTCCACACAGGAGGGAAAACTTATTCTCGGAGTGTATTGTAATGCTTTCCAAATCCTGCCTGAACCTGATTACTGTTAAATTATTTATTTCTATAAATCCTTCTGTTGAAAATCCACATCAACACTTCCTAATTGAATATTTTCTATGTAATCTGATAAAGAGCAATCTGGTCTGTATACATGGATTAGCTGGCTCTAAACCCCTCTGAATCTCTCTAGGTCAACAACAAAAAATTGTGCTAATGGTGCATTTCCCATTCCAAAGAGAAATCTGTTTTAGTATATCGGAAGATGCCATGTGCAACGAGTTTATGGATTATTTGTGGAGGAAAAGAACATACGCTAGACATAAAGCATAACGTGTCTCCAGTATCTCTGTATCCATAGAGTACAGGAAGCAAACCTATTTGGCAGCATTATACTTTGAAAAGTTCAATGGACTCTGATGCTCAGTATGGCAAAATGCCAAAACATCTGCTAAGAACACATGTGGAATTGCACACACACTGTCACGCCCTGACCGTAGAGATCCTTTTTATGTATCTATTTTGATTGGTCAGGGCGTGAGCTTGGGTGGGCATTCTATGTCTGGTGTTCTATGTTGTCCTTGTTTTGTATTTCTATGTGTTTGGCCTGGTATGGTTCTCAATCAGAGGCAGCTGTCTATCGTTGTCTCTGATTGAGAACCATACTTAGGTAGCCTGTTCCCACCTGTGTTTGTGGGTGGTTACTTTCTGTTTAGTGTTTGTTGCACCTTTCAGAACTGTTCGTTGGTCGTTTTTGTTGTTTTTGTTCGCGTGTTCATCTTTATTAAAAGTATTATGGATACGTACCACGCTGCACTTTGGTCCTCCTCTCCTTCGTCCGACGACAATCGTTACACACACGTGCATGCACACACAGACACACGCTTAAGAACGCATACACGCACAGATACATACAGTGGCAAGAAAAAGTATGTGAACCCTTTGGAATTACCTGGATTTCTGCATCAATTTAACATAACATTTGATCTGATCTTCATCTAAGTCACAACAATACACAAACAGTGTGCTTAAACTAATAACACACAAATTATTGTATTTTTCTCTATATTGAATACATAATTTAAACATTCACAGTCTAGGTTGGGAAAAGTATTTGAACCCCTAGGCTAATGACTTCTCCAAAAGCTCATTGGAGTCAGGAGTCAGCTAACCTGGAGTCCAATCAATGAGATGAGATTGGAGATGTTGGTTAGAGCTGCCTAGCCCTATAAGAAACACTCGCAAAATTTGAGTTTGTAATTCGCAAAAAGCATTGCCTGATGTGAACCATCTCAGAAGACCTAAGATTAAGAATTGTTGACTTGCATAAAGCTGGGAAGGGTTACAGAAGTATCTCTAAAAGTCAGTCCACAGTAAGACAAATTGTCTATAAATTGAACAATTTCAGCACTGTTGCTACTCTCCCTAGGAGTCGTCGTACTGCAAAGATGACTGCAAGAGCACATCGCAGAATGCTCAATGAGGTTAAGATTTACAGAAATCTCTGGAAGATGCTAACATCTCTGTTGTCGAGTCTACAATACGTAAAACACAAAAAAAGAATGGTTCATGGGAGGACACCATGCAAGAAGCCACTGCTGTCCAAAACAACATTGCTGCACGTCTGAAGTTTGGAAAAGAGCACCTAGATGTTTCACTGCGCTACTGGCTTCTGTGGACAGATGAAACTAAGTTGTATTGTTTGGAAGGAACAAACAACACTATGCGTGGAGAGAAAAAGGCACAGCACACCAACATCAAAACCTCATCCCAACTGTAAACTATGGTGGAGGAAGCATCATGGTTTGGGGCTGCTTTGCTGCCTCAGGACCTGGACAGCTTGCTATCATCGACGGAAAAATGAATTCCCAAGTTAATCAAGATATTTTGCAGGATAATGTAAAACTATCTGTCTGCCAATTGAAGCTCAACAGAAGTTAGGTGATGCAGCAGGACAACAACCCAAAATATCAACAACAGAATTGCTTGAACAGAAGAAAATACTCCTTCTGGAGTGGCCCAGTCAGTCCTGACTTCAACCCGATTGAGATGCTGTGGCATGACCTCAAGAGAGCGGTTCACACCAGATATTCCAAGAATATTGTGGAACTGAAACAGTTTTGTAAAGAGGAATGGTACAAAATTGCTCCTGGCCGTTGTGCAGGTCTGATCCGCAACTACAGAAAACGTTTGGTTGAGGTTATTGCTGCCAAAGGAGGGTGAACCTCTTATTAAATCCAAGGGTTCACATACTTTTTCCAACCTGCACTATGAATGTTTACATGGTGTGTTCAATAAAGACATGAAAAATTATATTTGTTTGTGTGTTATTAGTTTAAGCAGACTGTGTTTGTCTATTTTTGTGACTTAGATGAAGATCAGATACAATTTTATGACCAATTTATGCAGAAATCCAGGTATTGCTAAGGGGTTCACATATTTTTCTTCCCACTGTACACACAGACTATGCAGGAAAAATAAACAAAAACAAATGAGGACTTATATCCTTGCTCTGGGTTTGAACATAAACATTTATCTTTATGCTTGTTTTCTGTTCTGAACATGATTAATTTTACTGCTTAATAAACACACTCCAGATGTTTAGGGCATAAACCTCAAATCAAATCTTTCTGAAATACTAAATGCATGCATTTGAGTGTATGTCTCCTTCCCAGGTCCCTCTTTGCCTCCGTTGATTTTAGTTGTTGGAACATGTTGGATTTATATACTGATGCTGTCAATAAACACACGCCAAGTTCCTGCCTTTCAACTGCTTTATTCATAGTTTCAAATGATTCTTGCTCATTGTTGCACATCTAACAAAGACTTACATGATTACATTTTCCTGGGTGATTAAACTCTTGTTTGGGATATACAGTAAGCTTAAACAGACAGTAGCCTATCATGCCACCTGACAAGATTCCAGTTTCCTAACAACCTTCTTCCCGTATATGGGGTTCAGCCTCGCTGCCTTGAGGACGTGTCTAACCTGAAGACAATAGTTAATCTGGCACAGCTCTCAAGTTGTTAAAGAAATTACTTAAGCTCCAGGCAGGGGTCACTCAGTCACCTATGAAAAATTTACATGACATCGGGCCTGAAAACAATGGTCCCGAGCGGGATTAACGTGTCACTCTCTCATGCTATGGAGAATGCTGGGGGAGAGAATGTGGAGCTGCTCCTGGTATAGGGCTTCCAACATCAGCAGGGATTAGAAGAGCAGACTAATGAACAGAAAGTCTACCTCCAAATGGGCCGTTAGCTAGCTGCCTTCCTCCACAGATGCCGGGCCGGGCTGGTAGCCAGGGCATCCCTGAACAGACCCCTGAAAGCAGAAACTTTCTCAATTAGTCGACATCCTCCTGTCGGGAAACTTCCAGGATGTGAACATGTTTCTCTGCAATTATTATTTATTTCAGATTGGCGTTCTCCACCTTAAAGGAAAACTCCACCCCAAAATTATATTTTGGTATTTCTCTCATTAGTCGATGTTGGTCTAGTCCCAAAATGTTTTGCATTTCAGCAATCAAATTTTCAAGTTGCATATCTTGAAAACTTTTGTCATGATTTCTAGACGATTCAGATAGCTGGCTAGACTGACTTACCAATCAAATGTTTTCGCTGACATGCTAATTGAGTGACTGTCAGTGACTAACATAACAACAGAAAAACTGCTGATGCACAACCAAATTGGGGGCCCCCTAGCAGCCGGGGGACCAAAGTGACCGCTTATGCTGCTTATGCCTGGAGCCAGCCACGCCTGGAATTAAGGAATAAAGGACATCTCTTCCTGTGTTCCCAAAAATAATCAAATCAAATCAAATTGTATTGGTCACATACACATTAGCAGATGAGCAGATGTTAATCCGAGTGTAGCAAAATGCTCGTGCTTCTAGTTCTGACCGTGCAATAATATCTAACAAGTAATCTAACAATTTCACAACAACTCCCGTACAAATAAATATATGGATGAGCGATGGCTGTGCGGCATAGGCAAGATGCAGTATATGGTATAGAGTACAGTATATACATATGAGATGAGTAATGTAGGGTATGTAAACATTATATAAAGTGGCATTGTTTAGAGTGACTAGGGATACATTTATTACATCCAATTTTTAATTATTAAAGTGGCTAGAGATTTGAGTCAGTATGTTGGCAGCAGCCACTCAATGTTAGTGATGGCTGTTTAACAGTCTGATGGCCTTGAGATAGAAGCTGTTTTTCAGTCTCTCGGTCCCAGCTTTGATGCACCTGTACTGACCTTGCCTTCTGGATGATAGCGGGGTGAACAGGCAGTGGCTCGGGTGGTTGTTGTCCTTGATGATCTTTTGGCCTTCCTGTGACATCGGGTGGTGTAGGTGTCCTGGAGGGCAGGTAGTTTGCCCCCTGTGATGCGTTGTGCAGACCTCACTACCCTCTGGAGAGCCTTGCGGTTGTGGGCGGAGCAGTAGCCGTACCAGGCGGTGATACAGCCCAACAGAATGCTCTCGATTGTGCATCTGTAAGAATTTGTGAGTGTTTTCGGTGACAAGCCAAATTTCTTCAACCTCCTCTCTGTGTGGGTGGACCATTTCAGTTTGTCTGTGATGTGAACGCCAAGGAACTTAAAACTTTCCACCTTCTCCACTACTGTCCCGTTGATGTGGATAGGGGGGTGCTCCCTCTGCTGTTTCCTTAAGTCCACGATCATCTCCTTTGTTTTGTTGATGTTGAGTGTGAGGTTATTTTCCTGACACCACACTCCGGGAGCCCTCACCTCCTCCCTGTTGGTCGTCTCGTCGTTGTTGGTAATCAAGCCTACCACTGTAGTGTTGTCTGCAAACTTGATGATTGAGTCGGAGGCGTGCATGGCCACGTAGTCATGGGTGAATAGGGAGTACAGGAGAGGGCTGAGAACTTACCCTTGTGGGGCCCCAGTGTTAAGGATCAGCGGGGTGGAGATGTTGTTTCCTACCCTCACCACCTTGGGGCGGCCCGTCAGAAAGTCCAGGACCTAGTTGCATGGGGCGGGGTCGAGACCCAGGGTCTCGAGCTTAATGACAAGTTTGGAGGGTGCTATGGTGTTAAATGCTGAGCTGTAGTTGATGAACAGCATTCTTACATAGGTATTCCTCTTATCCAGATGGGTTAGGGCAGTGTGCAGTGTGTTTGCGATTGCGTCGTCTGTGGGCCTATTGGGACGGTAAGCAAATTGCACTGGGTCTAGGGTGTCAGGTAGGGTGGAGGTGATATGATCCTTGACTAGTCTCTCAAAGCACTTCATGATGACGGAAGTGAGTGTTACGGGGCGATAGTCGTTTAGCTCAGTTACCTTAGCTTTCTTGGGAACAGGAACAATGGTGGCCCTCTTGAAGCATGTGGGAACAGCAGACTGGGATAGGGATTGATTGAATATGTTCGTAAACACACCAGCCAGCTGGTCTGCGCATGCTCTGAGGACGTGGCTAGGGATGCCGTCTTGGCCGGCGGCCTTGCGAAGGTTAACACTTTTAAATGTTTTACTCACGTTGGCTGTTGTGAAGGAGAGCCTGCAGGTTTTGGTAGTGGGCCGTATTGTCCTCAAAGCGAGCATAGGAGTTGTTTAGTTTGTCTGGGAGCAAGACGTCGGTGTCCGCAAAGGGTCGGTGTCCGCGACGTGTTTTCACAGTGAGAACACGTTATCATGGACAGAGCAGTTTCATCCAACAATGGTTTTATACCGATACATTTGTGCTACTTTTCTATCAAGAGCAGATGGGAGAGCAAACCAAATATATCAAGAAGAAAATGTAAATCTAAATAACCCAACCCATCAATTACTTTAATAGATTTATCTATGTTGCTTTTTCTCCCTTGATTTTCTAGCCACGGTTATATTTTGTGCAGCTAAGGGAAGGACTTATATTATCTATGATACTGAAAATATGGATTATTCAGTGATTTATGTAGTTCCCCTTCGGCTTTTATGATTTTGCTGTATAGAGCTTGTAATGTTTGAGATGTTGAGATGTTGAATAACAGTGTTTGGTGTTAAAGTTTTTGGCCAGCTACAGGAGTTGAACACTATTTGACAGACCATGTCATCCCCTCTGAGATATAGTGGTATTGAAATGTGTTTCTCGCAATCTTCTAACTCTCTGGCAGCTAGAGAACAATATTGTGATGAGAAAATCATCCCCGCTCAGTAAATCTTGAAGCGTTGCATTGTAAACTGTCATCAAATTATTCTTCTGCATGCCATATTGATTACATACATTGCCATTTGTGTCCTTATTTTGGCTATAGTCTTTTAGCTAGACTCAAAACACACTTCAAATCAAAGACCAGAAGAAAATCCATGAAATGCATAATGAATTCCAACCATATTAGTAGCACTTGAGATCAGAGTAGGGTGTCAAATGGTACGAAAGAACAACAAGGAATAACTTTTTATTGAGTCATGGGTGAGTGGATTGACATGAAATTTGCTCAGGGTGGTCCAATCATACACTTCAAGATTTAGGTTTCGCATTAATGGAAATTTTAAAAGATTGTAATAGAGCTCAGCTGTATTTTTCATAAATGTTTGATATTCGCCACCAAAGAAAGTCCAATACCACCATGACGGAGACTGGATCTGCTGCCTATACACCATATTTAATTAATGAGACAATGAATGCTGTAGTATGTGCATTTTTATGAACTACTGTGCATGTAGTGCATGACTTGGTTCTGCATTGTAAATTCCACAGGCCTATATTAATGTATGTTTGAAGTAATTGCCAGATGAATTTGTGATGGAGACTATAAAAAAAGGACCATAAAAAGCCAAACTTTTGTGCTGTAAAATGAAAGACTCAAAAGAGGCCAGATGTACAGCAGAAGTTCTCAGTTCAGTGGCAGACTCACTGTGTTTTAATGAGAGAGATTTCTGTGGGATTTTTGCACTAATTACCCTCCCTACATCAGACTCAGGCTTCCAAAGGTTCCCCCTACTGTTTCATCTATGTCCAAGTCCCTCAACTATTCAGAGCAGGCATTACTGAAACGAAAGAACGGACAAAACGCACTGCTTCAGACTGAGGTGTGAAGTAACCTGATGTTAGCGCTGATGTGGGCTAACGTGAAGCCATTCATGATTATTTTAATTTAAAAAAGGAAAAAATTAAATGATGTAATTGAAAAATAAATGTTTGACAGATAGTACCACGCTCAATACAGCTTTGGGACCAGTCTTTTTAGAACCTTCTAAATCTCACAAATGATTTACACACACAGACCAACTCACAGAAAAATACACAATCCCTCACAAATTCATGTTCTTTCACCAGTGTTAAAGAAATCAATACTCAGGTTAATAACAATACACTCCACCCCATTTAAAAATAAAATGTTACATGCTGTAGTGTAGGTTGTTGAGTGCAATATACACTACCGTTCAAAAGTTTGGGGTCACTTAGAAATGTCTGATTTTGAAAGAAAAGCAATTTTTTTGTCCATTATAATAACATCAAATTGATCAGAAATACAGTGTAGACATTGTTAATGTTGTAAATGACTATTGTAGCGGGAAACGGCAGATTTTTTTATGGAATATCTACATAGGCGTACAGAGGCCCATTATCAGCAAACATCACTCTATTCTTGTTCTGAGAAATGAAGGCTATTCCATGTGAGAAATTGCCCAGAAACTGAAGAGCTGGTACAACGCTGTGTACTACTCCCTTCACAGAACAGAGCAAACTGGCCCTAACCAGAATAGAAAGAGGAGTGGGAGGCCCCGGTGCACAACTGAGCAAGAGGGCAAGTACATTAGAGTGTCTAGATTGAAAAACAGACGCCTCACAAGTACTCAACTGGCAGCCAGTTTGCGCTGTTCTGTGAAGGCAGTAGTACACAGCGTTGTACCAGATCTTCAGTTTCTTGGCCATTTCTCGCATTGAATAGTTTTCATTTCTCAGAACAAGAATAGACTGACGAGTTTCAGAAGAAAGTTCTTTGCTTCTGGCCATTTTGAGCCTGTAATCGAACCCACACATGCTGATGCTCCAGATACTCAACTAGTCTAAAGAAGGCCAGTTTTATTGCTTCTTTAATCAGATCAACAGTTTTTAGCTATGCTAACATAATTGCAGAAGGGTTTTCTAATGATCAATTAGCTTTTTAAAATGATACACTTGGATTAGCTAACACTGTATTTCTGATCAATTTGATGTTATTTTAATGGACAAAAAAATTGCTTTTCTTTCAAAACAAGGACATTTCTAAGTGACCCCAAACTTTTGAATGGTAGTGTACATTCAGAGGTCTCTGACACAGTGAAAGTGCCTCCTTCAGACGTACACACATTCTGGTCCCTTATACATATCCAGATTTATCTACTTTATTAGAGGCAAAATCGTTTTAAAATCATGTGTGCCTCCCAGCTACCATACGTTGCCCTGCAAAGAACCTGGAGACATTACCTTCAAATTGAAATATTTACAAATCTTTCCAGAGTGAGATTTAAGTTGTATTGTAAAGGGAGGTCCAACATGTAATTGCTTGGCAATTGTTAGCATTATTATTCCCAGCAGAGCCATTGACTCCTTAATGCAGTAAATACACATACTGTATCAAGTAACTCTGAAATAACTCTGCATGTAACGTATACCAGAGCAGTGACCAAGAAATTCTAATAAATTGTAATATTTTGGATTATATTTCCATTTGGGGAAAAGAGAAAACAATCATTGGGTTCCTTCCAGCTTTTTTATCCTGGTTATTTTTAACCTATTAGCAATTCATTGCTGAGTGAGAAAGTCATTTTATTGTTGAAATGACACAATCACTCATTTTGTCAATGACTGAAAATCCCACTGAGTGAATGTTGAGGCTGGAGCTCTTCACACTTTTACAGTTCAAATGAGGTTGTCAGATTCTTCCTAATTAAAATGAGATATTGAACTGCAAAGTCCTATATTAGTACAAAATCACATTAATGCCAATATAATTGAACTATTTAATATGATTGCGCCATGCTAGGGTAGTTTTTATGTTATTCTCCCAAGACACAGTAGGCTAATGGCAAACATTACAATCATTCTGATACACACGTATTACTAACTATTATGTTTGTGAAAGATTGCCTTCTTGCCATCTATTCAATGTAATGTTTAAAGCTCATACTGTAGAAAGAACAGTTCTGTACATTACACAATACAAAGCAGGATAAAGTCGTTAACATGCATCTGGCAACACTTCATGAACCTACAAATGTGCTTAAATTCAGTCAAATAATTTGTCTGACTTATACAGTGTAAACTTATCTGAGGTAATGTTCTAAAATGACTAACAGTAAGTAGATTAGTCAGGAAGTGTTTTATTGCGGTACTAGAGATGAAATTGTCTTAAAAGAAGAAAGAAGGAAGCGTTCCTTATTTGGACTTACTATCGCTTAAATCAGTTTTATCCAGACAGTCTGGAGGCCCAGTATACAGAAGTCAATTTGTGTTCTTGTATTCTAGGTCAACTGGAATAAACACTACATATTAGAAGTATAGTATACTGTAGCATGGTACTGCAGACAGAAACATTGCCATGCATTCAGCAATTCTCCCACACACAGGCAATTGCAAATGTAAGCAATACAGTGATATTTTTCATTTTTCATTTTACCGTTATTTTACCAGGTAAGTTGACTGAGAACACGTTCTCATTTGCAGCAACGACCTGGGGAATAGTTACAGGGGAGAGAAGGGGGATGAATGAGCCAATTGTAAACTGGGGATTATTAGGTGACCATGATGGTTTGAGGGCCAGAATGGGAATTTAGCCAGGACACCGGGGTTAACACCCCTACTCTTACAATAAGTGCCATGGGATCTTTAATGACCTCAGAGAGCCAGGACACCCATTTAACGTCTGTCGTTGAGATGATACTGTCGTTGAGATGCATTGGTGGAGGGTGTGGAATACAGTACAAGAAAAGACGAACTGTCTTCTTTACCTTTAGTTCCCATCTCTAGCATAGCAGAAAATCCTTCCTCAGTTATAATATGCTCCAACATTTGTCAGTAGTGGGTGACATGAAACACTCACCTCCTGCAAGGTTTCTGCAATTTAGGGCAATAGGAAATTAACAAAATAGTATTGTCTGAAGTGTGCGTGTACCACATCTCTTACCCTAATTTATGGTCAGAAAAAAGCCCACTGACACATTTAGAAACCTGAGGACACTTAAATTCACTATGACTTTGTTTTGAAGTCAAGCTGCCATAAATCACAGCCAAACAGGCACATTAATATAAATTCAACAGTATTTGGAACAGATATCCTGTTTTGTATAAGGAAAAGATTGGCTTCCTTTCACTTTATAGATACAGTAGGTGGGTGTGAGTCATAAGCCTTGTGTTGTAAAACGGGTTCAAACCAGGACATAGGCCTACTATTGCACAGACCTCAATAAAGGAAGAATGAGTAATACAACAACACAGTCTTGTAGCCTTCCATTAGTTCTCCAATAACAGCCGTTAAAGCATTGTTCTGTTTAAAGGAAAACTCTTTGGGCATTTTTTTCATTAGTCCACTGTTGTTTCAGTCCCAGTTTTCAAGATATTGGATTTTCAAGAAGCAAAGTGCCACATCATCATGATGAGTTTTGCATCATATGATACATTTTGCATCATCATGATGATGTGGCACGGGACACTTTGCTTCTTGAAAGTCCAATATCTTGAAAACCTGACTGCCGACATGCAAAACATGTTTGGACTGTATTAACAGTGGACTAATGGAAAAAATACCAAAATAAAGTTTGAGTGGATTCATCTTTTAAACTTATGCATGTTAGATTGTCTTCACATAACAATGCTTTAGGATTTTGCCAACCTTAGCACCCTGCTCTCTGCTGGTTATCATGTGAAGCTAAGAAGGTTTGGGCGTGGTCAGTGCTTGGATAGGAAACGACCTGGGAAGATAAAGCTCCTACTAAAAGTGGTGGGTACTTATCCTCCTGGTCCAATAGCCTCAGGGTGAGGGTACATTGTCCTTTCTTGATGCATATTCTCAAACTTAGCTCACAACAATGCATTTGGGCAGCAGAAACGGACTCTCTTAAACTAGCTAGGCTGTTCCATGCCTTGTGTACTCCTTGTTGTAGCAACTTCCATAATTAAGATGAATGACCTTGACAAAATGATTAAAAGGACAAACCTTAGACATAAAATATTTTTTTGTGGGAGAAAACTTACTGTAAGATGAGTATCTAACCTGCATCTAACCTGTACTCTAACCTGCTTCTAACCCGTACTCTAACCTGCATCTAACCTGTACTCTAACCTGCATTTAACCTGTACTCTAACCTGCATTTAACCTGTACTCTAACCTGCTTCTAACCCGTACTCTAACCTGCATCTAACCTGTACTCTAACCTGCATCTAACCTGTACTCTAACCTGCATTTAACCTGTACTCTAACCTGCATTTAACCTGTACTCTAACCTGCTTCTAACCCGTACTCTAACCTGCATCTAACCTGTATTCTAACCTGCATCTAACCTGCATCTAACCTGTACTCTAACCTGCTTCTAACCTGTACTCTAACCTGCTTCTAATCCGTACTCTAACCTGCATATAACCTGTACTCTAACCTGCATCTAACCTGTACACTAACCTGCTTCTAACCTGTACTCTAACCAGTACTCTAACCTGTACTTTAACCTGCTTCTAACCTGTACTCTAACCTGCATCTAACCTGTACTCTAACCTGTACTCTAACCTGCTTCTAACCTGTACTCTAATCTGTACTCTAACCTGTACTCTAACCTGCATATATCCTGTTATCTAACCTGCATCGTAGAAACTGCTGCCCAATTGTTTTGTATTGTTAGGTATTACTGCTCTGTTGGCGCTAGAAAGATAAGCATTTCGCTACACCTGCGATAAAATCTGCAAAAAATATGTGTACGTGACCAATACATTTTGATTTTATTTTATTTGAATGTGTGTCATAGAAATACTCACAACTTATTTTTAGTGTATCTAGATATTAGATAAAAAGGTATCAATTCAAAGTCAATGGTCAGTCAAAGGTCATATTCAAGTTAGTTCCATTACATCCGTAACAGTGAGAGTCACGACAGAACCAACTCGAAAGTAGCCTCCTACAAGTATTCAAGTCTCCCTGCTTGGCGCCTGCAGCCAGTTGCCACTGCATGCAAGTTAGAGTACGCTCTTTGGGCGGGAGAGTGGGGAATGTTCAACGATTCAAAAGCTTATGAAATTACCTAATTTGATGTGCAATTCGTTACATTTAACATTACAAATTAAAAGAGACTCAAAATAAAATGTGAAAGTCATTCAGAAAATAAAATAAAATCCACAAGATGTGAGGGCACTTTATCATAGGTCGGTAAAGGGCAGGTGCTCAGGCACTGGTTTAGCCTTATTTGTGCAAATGCCTGGCAATGTGCAACGCAAAGTTTTACACATAGTTTCTTTAGGGGTGAGCTATTTGATTTAGAATGAGTTATCATTCTTGTTATTCCTTGAAGGAGAGTAGTTCTGCTTGAGTTGTGCACCCGAACTGAACAAAAGCACCATGGGATTTTGTCTTCGGCTGGGAAAACGTGAAGAGCACACTGAGGACTGGGACCTTCATGCTGCCTCCATTGAGACCCTCCATGGCTTGCAATTGTGCCAAAATTGGAATAAAAAGCTCATTCTGCTTCTCCCAACAGTGATTGAGTGCTCCCTCCTTACCCGGAGCCCTGTTTAAAGCCCTGAAAGTCAGAGTATTCTCCTTTCTGAAAAGGCAACACACTCCAACGCTATCTAGAGCAATTTGGCTTTGGTTGTAATTCTTTTATTATTTAGAATTCAGGCTATATGAGCTGGTATATTAGTGGTGTGATGTTCAAAAACACACTTCCACATTGCTTCTCTTATCTGGGAAAAGGCCTAGCTTTTCAAGGAAGCTGACATGATAACACACAGACAAGGGGTATATGAAAAATTAAGTCTGTACTGAGGGTCAAATTGGGGCTGAAGTATAGTACTAGACATTTGATACGATGGGAATTGAATTGATTGCTGTTAGAAAATGATCATGGTGTAAGGAACCAATTTGGAGTACAGTTGCTTGACACAGCCTACATATTCCCCACGAAACCACTTGTAGAATCACAGACACAAAACAAGTCTATTTTCATTGGTAGGATGATTGTTGTACAAATATTCCCAAATACTATTTGTGAGGCAGGTCCTGATGAAAATCACCAGATCAATTAAAGGGTGATTTACAGTATCCTTCTGCAGCAATCTCCAGTTAATACATCACAGCTGTGTTGTGACCTTTGTATTACTTAAATTAATTTGTATTACTTAAATTAATTTGGTTTGTGTCAAACTTGTTTTAAAACTAACTGAGCCATGGTTCATGTTTAATGGGGACCTATTGTGTCTATGGAATGAAAGATTGAGTTGGAAAAGGATTCTAATGATTTGATAATGTACGGGTTGTTTGTCTCCTGTAGTTTATTTTAACTCTGCTGAATTGTGGTTTCTGGCAAAGAAACTTATTGTATTATTTGTTGAAACTTTTTAAAGACCTGACAAATATTGCACAGACATTAAACTTTTTTTGACCCAAAAACCTAAATCATTCTTACAGAGCCTTGTTTCTCATGGTTCTAGCATAAAAGTATATAATCAAGGCGTATATCCTGAATAACTGCATGCTGTATATCTTCATAGTGAACAGCTAATCACTGTGCTGATCCTGTAAGAATCATAGGAGACATACAGTATCAAGAGGACATAGTGTTCATTTGATCCCAGCGTGATTGCCTGCTGTGGGACTCATCTTGTTATAGTGTCCTCACTTGGGCTTGCCCAGCAAAATAAATGAATGGGTTTCAGCATACCCATACCAACAGCAGTCCTTATAACCCAACCTGTGTGAGACATCCAAGACCCGTGCTTCCACAGGACTGTTTAAGGAGTAACAGGTTGCTTAAGTTCTGGTCAGAGCAGGGGTACTCATGTCAATCAGGGCTCTTTGCTGCTAAAGCCTGAATGCTCTCTCTCCCCTCCTCTTTCTCTTGCCTACGTTCTTTTTTCTCTCTGCCCATCTCTCTCCATATGCATATCTCTAGACATTTATATCTTAACTCACTAATTCACTCGCCTCTCTCTCTCTCTCCCTCGCTCGCTCTCTCTCTACCCTCCCCACCTCTCTCTCTTGCTTACCCTCTTTTTCCTCTCTCCCGATCTCTCTCCATATGCCTCTCTCTATACATGTATGTCTTAACTCACTAATTCACTCCCCTCCTCTCTACTCCCTCCCTCTCTCTCTCTCTCTCTCTCTCTCTCTCTCTCTCTCTCTCTCTCTCTCAGCTTCCTCCACCTCCCTCTCTCTTTTTCCTCCTCCCTCCCCCCAGAGTCATGGCAGGTTCCTAGCCTCCCAGGGGCTGCAGGGCTGCAGTAGGAGGTAGCTGGGCGGTTTGCAATGCTCCCATCGGCCCTTTCTGCCTGTGCGTAGCTTAGCCGCTTGTAAAGCCCTGTCAGCCGGACATGCCATTCAGACTGGCATGCTAATTGAAAACAGCACTGTTCCTGGGTTCCTGGGTTTCACCCCCTTCGAGAGTCCCAGGACACATGCTGTAACGCGGTAACAGCTTGAAAATAGCATTGTTAGGTACGCAGTAAAATTGTTCTTTATACCCAATTTAGCGTTTTAAAATATAGAGCCTTAGTGCATTCCCCTGGTTCACTATATACCAATAAAGTCTATCTCTATGTGGCATGGAGAGAGAATGAATAAAGACTGTATTTTCCAGAATCATATTTCTTTTAATAGTCTGATTATTTGGTGCCCTTGTTCGAATGCAGCAGTGATTGGCCAACACGCTGTACCTTTTGCGCGTCCAAACTGAAAAGTGATACAAACTCTTAGAAAAAAAGGTGCTATCTAGAACCTAAAAGGGTTCTTTGGCTGTCCCCAGAGGATAACGCTTTGAAGAACCCTTTTTGGTTCCAGGTAGAACCATTTTGGGTTCCAAGTAGAACCCATTCCCAAAAAGGGGAACGGACTGATTGGGGGCCATCCCTCAGATTGCATCTGAACATGTCATAAGCCATGGCAAAATGTTTAGAATTACAGGAAATGTGCTTTAAAACGGCAACATTTTCTCTCTGCCCCATGGCAAAATCCGTGGAAGGGGGGGAGCTCATGAAACTACAGTACGTCACTGTGAAGATGAACTTGTTCAATGTACTGTAGTTCCAAGGGTTTCCCAAAGTGTTGTGTTTTTACAGTACTTCAATCACTAAAGGGCTCCCTGTTTTAGAAGTGATAAAAATATTAAGTAAACACTTTAAAGATTACAAGATAATTGTATGAATAAAGACTAACTTCGGCAAATGGTTTATTATTTTGGCGACCAGGCCTGGTGCAAAGCAGCAGAGACCTTAGACTGCACCAATGCAATGCTGCAACAGACTAACAGACACCTCTTTGCAAGTGCTATAACAAATGATTGTTTATTTTTAACCAGGTAGGCCAGTTGAGAACAAGTTCTCAGTTACAACTGCGACCTGGCCAAGATAAAGTAAAGCAGTGCCACAAAAACAACAACACAGTGTTACACATGGAATAATCAAACATACAGTCAATAACACAATAGAAAAAAAGTCTACATACAGTATGTGCAAATGGCGTGAGGAGGTAAGGCAATAAAAAGGCCATAGTAGCGAAGTAATTACAATTGAGCAAATTAACACTGGAGCGATAGATGTGCAGATGATGATGTGTAAATGGAAATACTGGTGTGCAAAAGAGCAAAAAAATAAATAAAAAAAAGTTTAAAAAAGTAAATGAAAACAATATTGGGATGAGGTAGGTAGATTGGATGGGCTATATTCAGATGGGCTCTGTACAGCTGCAGCGATCGGTAAGCTGTTCAGATAGCTGAAGTTAGTGATGGAGATATAAGTGTCCAACTTCAGTGATTTTTGCAATTCGTTCCAGTTATTGGCAGCAGAGAACTGTAAGGAAAGGCGGCCAAAGCAGGTGTTGGCTTTGGGGATGACCAGTGAGATATACCTGCTAGAGCGCGTGCTACGGGTGGGTGTTGTTATCGTGACCAGTGAGCTGAGATATGGAGGAGCTTTACCTAGCAAAGACTTGTAGATGACCTGGAGCCAGTGGGTCTGGCGACGAATATGTAGCGAAGGCCAGCCGACGAGAGCATACAGGTTGCGGTGGTGGGTGGTATATGGGGCTTTGGTAACAAAACGGATGGCACTGTGATAGACTGCATCCAGTTTGCTGAGTAGAGTGTTGGAGGCTATTTTGTAAATGACATCGCCGAAGTCGAGGATTGGTAGGATAGTTAGTTTTACGAGGGTATGTTTGGCGGCGTGAGTGAAGGAGGCTTTGTTGCGAAATAGGAAACCGATTCTAGACTATAGATTGGAGATGCTTAACGTGAGTCTGGAAGGAGAGTTTACAGTCTAACCAGACTATCACGTTCTGACCATAGTTCTTGTGTGTTTTGCTTGTTTTAGTGTTGGTCAGGACGTGAGCTGGGTGGGCATTCTATGTTGTGTGTCTAGTTTGTCTGTTTCTATGTTTGGCCTAATATGGTTCCCAATTAGAGGCAGGTGTTTTGTGTTGTCTCTGATTGGGAATCATATTTAGGTGGCTTGTTTTGTGTTGGGGATTGTGGGTGGTTGTTTCCTGTCTTTGTGTTATCTCTGCACCAGATAGGGTTGTATCGGTTTGCCACATTTTGTTATTTTGTATCGTTGTAAGTGTTCACAGTTTCGTTTTATTAAACATGTTGAGCACTGGCTACCCTGCGTGTTGGTCCGATCCCTGTTACACCCTCTCTTCTCGTGAAGAGGAGGAAGGCTTCCGTTACAGAACCACCCACCAAACTCGGACCAAGCAGCGTAGTAACGGGCAGCAGCGACAGCAGCAGCAGCAGCAGCGAGTTCAGGAGTGGACATGGGAGGATGAGCTGGACGGAAAAGGACCCTGGGCAGAGCCAGAGGAATGTCGCCGCCCCAAAACAGGGCTGGAGGCAGCTAAAGCAGAGAGGCGGCATTATGAGGCGCTAGCAAGGCAAATGGGGGGGGGGGGGGGGCGGGGGGGGGGGGGCTAAAGGGGTGTGTAGCTGGGTCAAGTATGGGACTTGAGCCAACCTCCCCTGCTTACCGTAAGGAGCCAAGGATGGAACCAGAGCCGGTGAGGGCGGTATTGGAGGTGGGCAAAGTAGAGACTGTGAAGGATCTAATGGGGAAATTGGAGGAGAGAGAAATGAGGGATTTGCTGGTTTGGTGCACGAGGCACGACATCCGCCCGACGGAGCATGTCGGGGATTTGATGTCACCTGATTAAGCTCTCCATACTCGTCCTGAGATGCGGGCTAGCCGTCTGGTGAAGACTGTGCCAGCCTCACGCACCAGGCCTCCTGTGCGCCTTCCTAGCCCGGCACGTCTTGTGCCAGCTCAGCGCACCAGCTCTCCTATGGCAGCCCCATGCACCAGCTCTCTGGTGCCGGCGCAACGTACCAGGCCTCCAGTTCCAGCACCCCGCATTCGCCTTGAGGTGCGTGCCCTCAGCCCAGTACCATCGGTGCCAACACCACGCACCAGGCTTCCTGTGCGTCTCCAGAACTCTGTTCCTCCTCCACCACTCTCCCTGTGGTGCGTGTCTCCAGCCCGGTACCAGCAGTTCCGGCACCACGCACCAAGCCTCCTGTGCGTCTCCAGAGCCCTGTACGCACTGTTCCTTCTCCCCGCACTCGCCCTGAGGTGCGTGCCCTCAGCCCGGTACCACCAGTACCGGTACCACGCACCAGGCCTATAGTGCGCCTTGAGAGTCCAGTGTGCCCTGTTCCTGCTCCCCGCACTCGCCTAGTGATGCGTGTCTCCAGTCCGGTACCACCAGTTCCGGCACCACGCACCAGGCCTACTGTGCGCCTCAGCAGGTCAGAGCTGCCCGTCTGCCCAGCGCCGTCTGAGCTGCCCGTCTGCCCAGCGGCGTCTGAGCTTCCCGCCTGCCCAGCGCCGTCTGAGCTGCCCGTCTGCTCAGCGCCATCTGAGCTGCCCGTCTGCTCAGCGCCATCTGAGCTGCCTGCCTGCCCAGCGCCATCTGAGCTGCCTGCCTGCCCAGCGTCATCTGAGCTGCCTGCCTGCCCAGCGCCATCTGAGCTGCCTGGCTGCTCAGCACCATCTGAGCTGCCTGCCTGCTCAGCACCATCTGAGCTGCCTGCCAGTCAGGAGTCGCCAGAGCCGCCGGCCAGTCAGGAGCTGCCAGAGCCGCCCGCCAGTCAGGAGCTGCCAGAGCCACCAGCCAGTCAGAGGCACCCAGAGCTGCCCGCCAGTCAGGAGCTGCCAGAGCCGCCAGCCAGTCAGAGGCAGTCAGAGCCGCCAGCCAGTCAGGAGCTGCCAGAGCCGCCGGCCAGTCAGGAGCTGCCAGAGCCGCCAGCTAGTCAGGAGCTGCCAGAGCCGCCGGCCAGTCATGAGCTGCCTTCCAGTCATGAGCTGCCCTCCAGTCATGAGCTGTCTTCCAGTCAGGAGCTGCCTTCCAGTCATGAGCTGCCCTCCAGTCATGAGCTGCCCTCCAGTCATGAGCTGCCTTCCAGTCATGAGCTGCCTTCCAGTCATGAGCTGCCCTCCAATCATGAGCTGCCCTCCAGTCATGAGCTGCCCTCCAGTCATGAGCTGCCCTCCAGTCATGAGCTGCCATTCAGTCCGGAGCTGCCATTCAGTCCGGAGCTGCCATTCAGTCCGGAGCTGCCATTCAGTCCGGAGCTGCCATTCAGTCCGGAGCTGCCATTCGTCCAGAGCTACCTCTCTGTCCTGAGCTACCTCTCTGTCCTGAGCTACCTCTCTGTCCTAAACTACCTCTCGGTTCGGAGCTGTCTCCTCAGTCTGATGGGGCCCTTTGTGAGGGTTCCTAGGCCAAGATCGGCGGCGAGGGTCGACACTCAAAGGACGCTAAGGAGGGGGACAAAGACAATGGTGGAGTGGTGTCCTCGTCCAGCGCCGGAGCCGCCACCGCGGACAGATGCCCACCCAGACCCTCCCCTAGAGTTTTAGGGGGTGCGTTCGGAGTCTGCACCTCAGGAGGGGGGTACTGTCACGTTCTGACCATAGTTCTTGTGTGTTTTGCTTGTTTTTGTGTTGATCAGGACGTGAGCTGGGTGGGCATTCTATGTTGTGTGTCTAGTTTGTCTGTTTCTATGTTTGGCCTAATATGGTTCCCAATTAGAGGCAGGTGTTTTGTGTTGTCTCTGATTGGGAATCGTATTTAGGTGGCTTGTTTTGTGTTGGGGATTGTGGGTGGTTGTTTCCTGTCTTTGTGTTTTCTCTGCACCAGATAGGGCTGTATCGGTTTGCCACATTTTGTTATTTTGTATCGTTGTAAGTGTTCACAGTTTCATTTTATTAAACATGTTGAGCACTGGCTACGCTGCGTGTTGGTCCGATCCCTGTTACACCCTCTCTTCTCGTGAAGAGGAGGAAGGCTGCCGTTACACAGACACCTAGGTATTTGTAGTTGTCCGCATACTCGAAGTCAGAACCGTCCAGAGTAGTGATGCTAGTCGGATGTGCGGGTGCGGGCAGCGATCAATCAGATTTGTGAACATAATCCCTAGCTGTGTATTGCCGCTTTCCATGTTGTCTGTTGTCTGTAGCTTGTGAGGTGTGTAAACACTTTTATGAATTTTGTCTTGCTGATTTTTGTTCTATGTTTCTCTGTCTGTATGCTACGTCTTGCTTGTCCTATGTTGCTCTGTCTGTATGCTACGTCTTGCTTGTCCTATGTTGCTCTGTCTGTATGCTACGTCTTGCTTGTCCTATGTTGCTCTGTCTGTATGCTACGTCTTGCTTGTCCTATGTTGCTCTGCATGTGCTCACTGCTCAATGATTGTCTATATTGTAATTGTTTTTAATAACCTGCCCAGGGCCTGAGGTTGAAAATTAGCCGGCTGGCTAAAACCGGCACTTTTACTGAAACGTTGATTAATGTGCACTGTCCCTGTAAAAATAAAATAAACTCAAACTCAAACTACATTTTAGAAAAAGAGGGTCCAGATTGTCTAGCCCAGCTGATTTGTACGGGTTCAGGTTTTGCAGCTCTTTCAGAACATCTGCTATCTGGATTTGGGTGAAGGAGAAGCTGGGGAGGCTTGGGCAAGTAGCTGCGGGGGATACGGCGCTGTTGGCCCGGGGTTGGGGTAGCCAGGAGGAAAGCATGGCCAGCCGTAGAGAAATGCTTATTGAAATTCTTGATTATCGTGGATTTATCGGTGGTGACAGTGTTTCCTAGCCTCAGTGCAGTGGGCAGCTGGGAGGAGGTGCTCCTATTCTCCATGGACTTTACAGTGTCCCAATACTTTTGGGAGTTAGAGCTACAGGATGCAAATTTCTGTATGAAAAAGCTAGCCTTTGCTTTCCTAAATGACTGTGTGTGTTCGTCCCTGACTTCCCTGAAAAGTTGCATATCGCGGGGACTATTCGATGCAGGATGTTTTTGTGCTGGTCCTCTACTGACGAAATTAGGTCAATATCTTTCCAGGATACCCTGGCCAGGTCGATTAGAAAGGCCTGCTCGCAGAAGCATTTGACAGTGATGAGGGGTGGTCGTTTGACCGCGGACCCATAGCGGATGCAGGCAATGAGGCAGTGATCGCTGAGATCCGGATTGAAAACAGCAGAGGTGTATTTGGAGGGCAAGTTGGTCAGGATAATATAATAATATAGGGTGTCCGTGTTTACGGATTTAGGGTTGTACCTAGTGGGTTCCTTGATAATTTGTGTGAGATTGAGGGCATCTAGCTTAGATTGAAGGACTGCCGGGGTGTTAAGCATATCCCGGTTTAGGTCACCTAACAGAACGAACTCTGAAGATAGATGGGGGGCAATCAATTCACAAATGGTGTCCAGGGCACAGCTGGGAGCTGAGGGGGGTCTATCACAGGCGACAACAGCGAGAGACTTATTTCTGGAGAGATTTATTTTTAAAATTAGAAGCTCGAACTGTTTGGGCATAGACCTGGAAAATATGACAGATCTCTGCAGTAGATTGCAACTCCTCCCCCTTTGGCAGTTCTATCTTGACGGAAAATGTTGTAGCTGGTGATGAAAATCTCAGAATTTTTGGTGGCCTTCCTAAGCCAGGATTCAGACACGGCAAGGACATCAGGGTTGGCATAGTGTGCTAAAGCAGTGAGTAAAACAAACTCAGGGAGGAGGCTTCTCATGTTAACATGTATGAAACCAAGGCTTTTACATTTACAGAAGTCAACAAATGAGAGTGCCTGGGGACACGCAGGGCCTGGGTTAACCTCCACATCATCCGAAGAACAGAGAAGGTAGCTAGCTAGCTAAGACAACAATGGGTAAGACAACAACAGCTAATCAGCTAAGACAGATAAACAAAAATAAACAAAATGGAGTACCGTGATTAATGAACAGTCCAGCAGGCATCAGTTATGTAGCCAAGTGATCATATTGTCCAGGAACAGCAATAGATGAAACAGGGACACTGCTAGGAAGTCGTTACTACGCTATCAAGCAGGAGACACGGATTTCAAAAAAATATATACATATTTTTTTTAAACAATCTATTGTAAATTCTCAGCAATTGGAATGATGCTGAGACACGGCTTTCAAAAAAATGTAAAATTACATTTAAAAACAAACTATTGTAGATTCTCAGCAATTGCTATGATGGATTTTCTACATGCGTGGTTATGCTGCACGGTTTTTGCAGGATGCTTCCGATTTTTCAGCAATTCATATATTATTTACCTCAGCGAAGGACCAAGCCATCAATTAGCTTTTTACCTCTGATCCAGAGATAGCAATGGATGGCATGTATTTATACTGGGATCAACTCTTTGATTAACTCAAAACACTTAAAAGTCAACATTGAGGACTTCATCTGATTACTCGAATGTTCCATTGTGCTGGTCCTGAAGTTCGGCGTGTTTTGTTGTTTTTTGTTTGCTATGGACAACCTAATTACATTTTCATTGATTTATGTTGGCAGCATTCTCACCTTCTCAAAATTATAGCTGGGGTTTCATCACAAACATCTAACACACATACACAGTGCCTTCAGAAAGTATTCATACCGCTTAACTTATTTCACATTTTATTGAGTTACAGCCTGAATTTAAAAAAAAATTCTGCCATCTACACACAATACCCAATAATGACAAAGTTAAAATGTGTTTTTAGAAATGCTTGAAAATGTATTGAATATAAAATACAGAAATCGAATTTACATAAATGTTCACACCCCTGAGTCGATACTTTGTAGAAGCACCTTTGGCAGCGATTACAGCTGTGAGTCTTTCTGGGTAAGTCTCTAAGAGCTTTTCACACCTGGATTGTGCAACATTTGCCCATTATTATTTTCAAAATTCTTCAAGCTTTGTCAAATTGGTTGTTGACCATTATTAGACATCCATTTTCAGGTCTTGCCATAGATTTTCAAGTACAGTACATTCGGAAAGTATTCAGACCCCTTGACTTTCCCACATTTTGTTACGTTACAGTCTTATTCTAAAATGTATTAAATACATGTTTTTGCACATCAATCTACACACAATACTCCATAATGACAAGTTTTTGGAAATTTTTGCAAAATTGATTAAAAATAAGAAACAAAAATATGTTATTTACATAAGTATTCAGACCCTTTGCTATGAGACTCGAAATTGAGCTCAGGTGCATCCGGTTTCCATTGATCATCCTTGAGATGTTTCTACAACTTTATTGGAGTCCACCTGTGGTAAATTCAATTGATTGGACATGATTTGAAAAGGCACACATCTGTTTATATAAGGTCCCACAGCTGACAGTGCATGTCAGAACAAAAACCAAGCCATGAGGTCAAAGGAATTGTCCGTAGAGCTCCATGACAGGATTGTGTTGAAGCACCGATCTGTGGAAGGGTGCCCAACAAATATTGCAGCATTGAAGGTCCCAAGAACACAGTGGCCTCCATCATTCTTAAATGGAAGAAGTTTGGAACCACAAAGACTCTTCCTTGAGCTGGCCACCCGGCTAAACTGAGCAATCATGGGAGAAGGACCTTGGTCAGGGGGCTGACCAAGAACCCAATGGTCACTCTGATAGAGCTTCAGAGTTCCTCTGTGGAGATGGGAGAACCATCCAGAGAGGACAACCATCTCTGAAGCACTCCACCAATCAGGCCTTTATGGTAGAGTGGCCAGACGTAAGCCACTCCTCAGTAAAAGGCACATGACAGGCCGCTTGGAGTTTGCCGAAAGGCACCTAAATGACTCTAAGACCATAAGAAACATGGTCTGATGAATCCAAGATTGAACTCTTTGGCCTTAATCCCAAGCGTCACATCTGGAGGAAACCTGGCACCATCTGTACGGTGAAGTCCACCTTCCAACAGGACAACGACCCTAAGAGCACAGCCAAGACAATGCAGGAGTGGCTTCGGGGCAAGTCTCTGACTGTGCTTGAGTGGCCCAGCCAGAGCACGGACTTGAACCCGATCGAACGTCTCTGTAGAGACCTGAAAGTAGCTGTGCAGCGATGCTCCCCATCCAACCTGACAGAGCTTGAGAGGATCTGCAGAAAAGAATAGGAGAAACTCCCCAAATACAAGTGTGCCAAGCTTGTAGCATCGTACCCAAGAATACTCGAGGCTATAATCGCTGCCAAAGGTGCTTCAACAAAGTACTGAGTAAAGGGTCTGAACACTTATGCAAATGGGATATTTAAGAATAAGACTGTAATGTAACAACATGTGGAAAAAGTCAAGGGGTCTGAATACTTCCCGAATGCAGTGTATATTTAAGTCAAAACTGTCATTGGGCCACTCAGGAACATCTTCTTGGTGAGCAACTCCGGTGTAGATTTGGCCTTGTGTTTTAGGTTATTGTCCTGCTGAAAGGTGAATTCATCTCCCAGTGTCTGGTGGAAAGCAAACTGAACCATGTTTAACTATAGGATTGTGCTTAGCTCCATTCTGTTTATTTTTTATCCTGAAAAACTCCCGTCCTTAATGATTAACAAGCATACCCATAACATGATGCAGCCACCACTATGCTATAAATATAGAGATTGGTTCTCAGTAATGTGTTGTATTGGATTTACCCCAAACATAACACTTTATATTCAGGGCAAAAAGTGTATATTTGCCGTATTATTGCCTTGTTGCATACAAGTGAAAAAAATCTCAATTTAAGCCATTTTAAATTCAGGCTGTAACAGAACAAAATGTCGAGGGGTGTGAATACTTTCTGACAAAAGCAGTCAGTGGTTGAGCAAACAGTGATTCATTTGAGTACCTGGTAGCCTAGCGGTTAAGGGTGTTGGGCCAGTAACCCAAATGTTGCTCGTTTGAATCCCAAGCTGACTAAGTGAATAATCTGCTGATGTGCCTTTGAGCAAGGCACTTAACCCTAATTTCTCCGGATAAGAGGGTCTTCTAAATTATGTAAATGTAAGCAATGCTCTTAACATCCTTACATGCTCAGATAGGACGTTGTACCCAACTAGGGCATCAACATGCAAGGGCATCAATATGCAAGTGCATCAATATGCAAGGACATCAACATGCTAGGGCATGAACAATCATGAAATACAGAGAGCACTCCTAAGCAACTCTTCCTTAGGAAGTCATAGTATCTTCACTGAGTAGCCAACATTGGAGTTAAAATGACTCTTCTTTATCAACTTCCAGACACTCAACAACAAGCATCTTATCTGCAGCAGTATGAGTCATTGGCAGGATAACATGGCACAGATTCTCTGATAACAAGGCTGTGTTTATCTCTCAGACGTTTGTTTTAACAGCCCTTGGTAGAGGCCAGGAGTGATGCTGCTAACACAGACTGATGAAGGTCACAACATGAAATATACCTCAGTGGAAACAGAAGTACAGTTACTAAATCTTACTGTCAGAATTAGTCTGATGATAAGATATTTATTTTCTCCCCCCTTTCTATTTTCCCTTTAAAAATCATTCTCTACTGAAGCCGTTGGAAATGTTGGATTGTAGTCCTCTGATGAAGCGGCGTGTCTGTTATTATTCACCATGTCAGCGTTAATGACTTAACCACCCAGAGAAAAGCCTGTTGTTTTCTTAATTAAGTCACCCATCAAGGGCAGCGTTAGACCGGCCTTATTTGACTTTGAATAATAAAAGGCAGAGTCACACAAACACACAAGCTGTTCCACTCAGTTCAAGGTGAAGATAGACAGTGAGAGAAAATGACTGTCAAACCCAACAGCCAGTGGTTTACCAAAAGTCTTCTTTGGCCTGGTATGTGACCAAGATGTCATGAAATGGGTATTTTAGCAATGTATTGAGGATAACCCCCTGCCGACACATAGCCAATACACATTCTTCCAAGAGTTTGACCTACAGTGCCTTGCAAAAGTAGTCAGACCCCTTAGATTTCTTCACATTTTATTGTTTTACAAAGTGGGATAAAAAAAATGTAATTGTACTTTTTGTCAACAATGTACATAAAATACTCTGTAATGTCAAAGTGGAAGAAAAAAATACATATATATATTTATTTTTATTAATATCCAAAATATATTTGTTGCATAAGTTTTCAGCTCCCTGAGTGAATCAAAACAGGTTAGAATCCCTTTGGCAGTGATTACAGCTTCTTGGGTTATTCTCAAAGAGCTTTACACAGCTGGATTGTGCAATATTAGCCCATTATTCTTTTAATAATTTGTCAAGCTCTGTCAAGATGTTGGGGATCATGGTTTGACAGAAATGTTCAAGTCTTTACATATATTTTCAAGCAGATTTTAAGTCCAAACTTCTTGGTAAGCGACTCCAGTGTAGATTTGGCCTTGTATTGTAGGTTACGTTTTATATGTTTCTTCCACTTGGACATTACAGAGTATTTTGTGTAGATTGTTGATAAATCCATACAATTAAATCCACTTTGTAAGACAATAAAATGGAAAGAAATTCAAGGGGTATGAATACTTTTGCATATACTGTATATAGGCTGGGCCCTGCGTAGTGCGTACTGTGACTGTTAACTAGCGCGCACAGACCTACTTTAAATTAAGTATTTATCATGTTGTTTTAGTAGCACTTGTTTGCTCAACAGATTTGAAATGCTACAACAGGACACCACAATTAGCCTTCTTGCTCTTTCATTTCCCAAGCATCAATGTTACTGGTGTAACACCATGTGTCATTGATGATTGGGAAATGAAAGCGCAAGAAGGCCAACTGTCAATATGGGCAAATTAACATGAGATAATGACAACATTGCTGATTACATTTACATTATCGTGTGAAGTCTCCTTTGGCAATGAATTAAGAATATAATTGTTGTATTGGGTTTCTTGGGACTCCAATTAGTAAACTTTCTGATGCTGAGATTTATTTAGTGACTTGTGGTATTTTAAATCAGAGGTGGCTTGAAGTTAGTGCACTGTTCCAATGTACCAAACACCCAGTGAGGGGGGTCAGTCAATGTACCATGATGGGGGGTTCTGGCCTGGGGTTTGAAGTGCCATTCATTCCCAGGCATGTGTCACTGTTCTGGGGCTCATTTACAAGGCTCTCCTTGGAGGCTTGTACCAAAGGCATGCTGACTAAGCACTTCATTTCAGGAAACTGGGCTAGCTCCGGCCCACTCAGCACAGAGGAATCTCTCTCTCTCTCTCTCTCTCTCTCTCTCTCTCTCTCTCTCTCTCTCTCTCTCTCTCTCTCTCTCTCTCTCTCTCTCTCTCTCTCTCTCTCTCTCTCTCTCTCTCTCTCTCTCTCTCTCTCTCTCTCTCTCTCTCTCTCTCTCTCTCTCTCTCTCTCTCTCTCTCTCTCTCTCTCTCTCTCTCTCTCTCTCTCTCTCTCTCCTGCGAGAAGGTACTGGAGGAGGCTGGAGTATGGCAGGATATCTGTGCATACTGCCGCTCACTCTCCCCCTCGGCCCCCGCATATTGCTGCCTTCTCCCAGCCACAGGGGTCAGGGCAGACGCTGCTGGACGCAGGGAGCCAGGGCCAGGGTAGAGTAGGAGGACCCAGGGCCCACTCAACCAACCAATGCTGACATTTTGCAGTGATAAAACTAATCTGTAATCCGTTTTGTGTGCTCTGAGGCTGACGTGCTGCCGCTATCGCCAAAGAACATCTCCTAATTGCCTGCAGACGTTTGCAGATCTACAGTACATACCTAGACAGTTAGAATACTGTAGTATGCAACATGTTTGCTGACTGGTTGTGATCCCTTCAATGAAAAAAAATAAATGTTCTCTACTGCAGTTATGCCCCAGATTTCATATAAATAGAAATGAATAATTGCCCCACATTTTCTAATAGAACAGTGATAACCCTGGATCATTATCTTAAGAACAAGTCTAGAGTCAGACACAATCTTGTTTTATCCTCCAATTCCAGAGTGGTTTCTGTCTCACTGTTTCCACGTACCATGTGATTATATTCAAGGACCCGACATAACCAGCTGGCTGTGTGGTGGTTGTTTCTATTTTTTCTTAACTGGTCAGTTTGGCTAAATCAATGTCTCCAGGACTTCCTGGCATTTCTGGTGAATCACAGACACACTAAACACAGTGAACACAATGAGGTGCCTGCCCAGGTTTCCCCAGAATGATGAACAGGAAGGGATGGGATGACGGCCATTGTACAGGATGTGGCCCGTGCACAATCATCTGGAGAGGGTATGTGTTAAAGCTGTTATAACAACTGTGTTCCATAGACTACTCTGCTGACGTATGTGTGCCACTGTGCCCAAATGGGACTGAGACCTTGCAATAATAACAAAATGATGGTGGCATTTGGCTGGCAAGACAGTTAAACTAATACTTGTTATCATTCTCATGCTACAACTTGGATACCAGACACAATCTGAAATAGGACATTTTTCTTTTGTCTCTCTAAACTAATGCAGTACAATTTGTTTGGTTTTGAAGTGATATTCAGCATCTGGATGCCATAGGGCCACGGAGCAGTCCTTTGCCATGCCGCTCTCTGATACTGTAACCTCTCTGGGTTTGGTCGGTTATCACACCTTGTATTTGTGCCTAAGGTCAGAGAGAGCAGGAGAAACCGGCCTGGCACAGCACAGAAAGAGGCATTAGATGCTCATAGAGATGCGGAAGGGGCTTATGTCACGTTTTGGTCAGACTACCCTGCTCATTATTTTCTCCTCCTCTGCTTCTCGGTCGGGAAGTGAATAGTGAGTGACTGAGGCATACTGAGGAGGAGGGAGGTTGGGTTACTCCTCTTATAGAAGGATGTCATGATGCCGCTCCTCCCTTCCTCTTACTCATACAAACCTACAGACAGACTCTGGAAAGAGGAAAAGAAAGCAAGAGAGAGAGAGAGTGGTTGCATCCAGTACCTTTCTACATGTAGCATGTCTGTTTGACAGGATTCTCAAACGAGTGTTTGAGTGAGTGTGTACGCTTGTGTATGTGTGTCAGCCCACTGAATAAGGCTCCAGAACCTCAGGGCTGACAGGGTTCTGATTCCTCCTCCTTACGCAGTTTCCATGGTGAACAGTTCCTGTAGTTCCACAGTGGGGGGTGTTTCAGCACCAGCACAGGCTGTAAACAATGTCTGTCGCTAGTGTGTATGTATGATAGCATAAACATGCTCTTGCATTACATGCAGAAGCAGTTCCATTATGACTTTAAGCCTCCCATGCCATTTTTGCCGCTTTGCAGGATGTTTGCAGTGAGAGCTGTGGGTAAGGACCACTCAGCACGTGCTCACAATGTTGAAACCAGTTGATCTGGAACCACATGTGTTACAGTGCTCTCCAAAAGTATTGGGAAAGTGACACAATTGTATTGTTTTGGCTCTGTACTTGAGTACTTTGGATTTGAAATGATACAATAACTATGAGGTTAAAGTGCAGACTGTCATGTTTAATTTGGGGGTATTTTCATCCATATCTGGTGAACCGTTTAGAAATGATAGCACTTTTTGTACATATTCTCCAAATTTTAGGGGACCCAAAATTATTGGCCCAAATTCCCTTTTATGCGTATTAAAGTAATCAAAAGTTTAGTATTTGGTCCCATATTCACAGCACCCAAAATCTTGTGACTCTACAATCTTGTTGGAAACATTTGCTGTTTGTTCTGGTTGTGCTTCAGATTAGTTTGGTTAATAATGTATTGTGTCATTTTGGAGTCACTTTTATTGCAAATAAGAATAGAATATCTTTCTAAACACTACATTAATTAATGTGGATACTACCTTGATTAAGGATAATTGTGAAAATTGATAATTAAGAAAGTTACAGGTGCACAAATATCATACTTCCCCCCTCAAAATGCTAACCTCACCCTGTTATTGTAATGGTTAGCGTGTCTTGGGGGTATGATATTTGTGCGTCTGTAACTTTCTCACTCATCATTATTCACGATTCCCCCCTTTTGCCCCCAGAACAGCCTCAATTCGTCAGGGCATGAATCCTACAAGGTGTCAGAAGCGTTCCACGGGAATGCTGGCCTATGTTGACTCCAATGCTTCCTACAGTTGTCTCAAGTTGGCTGGATGTATTTTGGGTGGTGGACCATTTTTGCGTGAAAAACCCAGCAGCGTTGCAGTTCTTGACACACAAATCGGTGCGCCTGGTACCTACTACCGTAGCTCGTTCAAAGGTACTTTAATCTTTTGTCTTGCCCATTCACCCTCTGAATGGCGCACATACACAATCCATGTCTCAATTGTCTCAAGGCTTAAACATAATTATTTAATCTGTCTTCGTCTACAGTGATTGAAGTGGATTTAACAAATTAAATCCATAAGGGATCATAGCTTTCACCTGAATTCACCTGGTCAGTCTATGTCATGGAAAGAGCAGGTGTTCCTAATGTTTTGTACACTTAGTGTAAATCCACACTGTGCGCTAACATGCAAGGCTCCTGCATCATCTACGACCATAAATTGCACTGTGAACTTGATGACCAGTTGAACTAATGTTACGTACACAGCAAATTGGCCAGTGTTACCTAGTGTTGATTATTCAGTGTGACATGTCTAGTGTTGATTCAGAAGGTAAATTAACACTCAATAGTGTGAAATAACCCTGTGTTGGTGTTAATAACCAGAGTTAAACTAAAACCATGCCCGTCATATTTCCCAGCATACCCTATTGCAGGTAGATTTTTTGTATGTACATTACTTGATTAATTAATCTTATACTCCTCAAATGTAAATAACATACAAACGTGGACTTGTTTCACCTGTTACTGAAATGGTTGTTCCAGTTTAGACGTCTCATATCATAATCTTCCCAAGCCGACAGTCATTCAGAATGCAGGTTGCCGGAGAATATTTGCAGTGGGATATCCCCACTCTGGCTGAATTCCAATAGGAATTACACATCACTTTGCAAGCCAGCATAATGTGACTTGCAGGCCTGATGTTGCCTGTCAACCATGAGTTTCAGGCCACTGTATTAGGGTAAAACTATGCCCTCAAAATAAGGCCTTATGAAATATGTGTCATATTTTGTTAAATATGAACATTTTAATTATAATATATTATCTTAGGATCTCACTAGGTGAAGGCCACAGGCTTGAAACTGGATGAATGCAACACCCTTCTTTCTGTCAATAACAAATACAGTTATGGGTGGTAACTTTTACAAAAACACTTTACAAATACAGTTATGGGTGGTAACTTTTACAAAAACACTTTACAAATACAGTTATGGGTGGTAACTTTTACAAAAACACTTTACAAATACAGTTATGGGTGGTAACTTTTACAAAAACACTTTACAAATACAGTTATGGGTGGTAACTTTTACAAAAACACTTTCTGAAAAACACTTTCCAACACTTCGCTGCCACCAACTGACTCTAGGGCAGTTGTGCTTTATTTGTGTTCCAACTCTAGCTGCTGAGGTCCTATATTAGGTTGGCAAACCTGCGTTCATTAGAGCCTGACTGCTGAGACACAAATCAAATCTATGACAATGCTGCGGCCACTGATTCAATAGAAGAGGGATGACTGCAAATGGCCGGCTGGCTGCTATTGCCCAATAACACCTAATGTTTTACATCGTCTTGTGCATTACAAACAGAGCCTGTTAGAGTTCAATCTGGGCAAGGCAGATGCACAACAGCAATGCTGGTCCAGACACTGGAACTGGTTTGATGGATTGTTGGATATAAACAAATTATGTTGCGTGCCTTTTCTACTCAAACGACCTTGAGGCATGAAAGCAACTGGTTGTTTGGGATAATACATTTGAGTTATTGGATTTTATTCTGCCACACATATATTAATATATTTAATGTAAGGAATCTCAACAGAAAGTTAAGTCCCCAGTTTTAAACATATTAAATGGTTGTCTAGCAGTATTTTCAGCATAATGGCCTTTTGTAGATGTCATGCCATAGACATTTACTTAATATCCAATAAGACCAGCTAGCCTTAACACACCCAGGACCTCACAAATTACTACCTAATTGGGGAGCAGTATGTCCTTAAATTAAATCAAAGTTTTACAGTGCACTCTTGACCTTGGACTCTCTCCTAAGAGCTGCCCCGAACAGCATTCTTAAGTCCAAGTGCAATAGAAAACTAGATTTGCCTGTGTTTTACATCTATTTCCCCACTATGAATTTGGAATAACACTGTGAAATTGTGAAAATTATGATAATGCTCTTTTAGTGTAAGAGCTATTTGAAATGACCATCTGAAATTTCAGCCTGTTTTGGTGGGATGGAGTTTTGGCCTGCCTGGTGACATCACCATGGGGTAAGTTAGTTAATAGACCAATAAGAAAGAATTTCAAACCTTTCTGCCATTAGCTTGTTTTTAGTTTTCCAATCCCCACTTAGATCACTTCGAGATAGTCCTAGCAAAATTCTTGCTTGACAAATTGCTCTTTGTTAAACAATTTTTGTTTCTTTTTTTATCATTTTAATTTAAAACAATCACTGTACGGTACTTAATTGTTACCCAGAAATTATTTGATATTGAGATGTTTTTTTTAAATGGCTGCATTGGGCCTTTAACAGATAATAATAATCGATAGATACACATTTTGACGGAGTGAAATTTACATGCACACTTAAAATCATAGTTCAGATAAAATAAGAATATGAAAAATGTACTTAATACAGTCTGGTAAAGTCTCAAATCTCATACCAGGTCATGTTTCTTCACTGACTCTCACTGGCCGCATAAACAACTATTGGTAGCTAGTGGCACACAAGCATTGTTCCGGCCGCTCTAGAGATGTGATTGTGGATCTATGGTACATTACCATTTCCACGTGATGTTTAATGTCAGAACCGACAATGTGGCACTTGTAAACAAACAGGCTGCACTGCTGACCCTAAAAGCTAGTTTATTTTCCAGACAAATGTCAGCACATCGGACAGCCTGTTCCAAGGCTGGGGCAGTCCGGGCCCTGGCCCAGGCTAGGCAGAGAAACAAACTCCTTTGCCCCTGACACACAATTGAAAACATGGGAGTTGTGTTTGTTTTCACTCAACATGAGAGGTAGAGTGAGAGTTCAGAGCTCCAGTTCACTGCCACGCTATACGCCAGCAGTCCAGATGTGAACACTTCCTGCTTTGGAGGTTGTGTGGGACTGAATGGGACTGGGACATGCTGCTGATCGCTCAATAGTTTTCAGCGGGGGAAAAGATCGCCGTGTGCAGTGATGGAGTTTTCAGACTTGAGTCATTGGGGAAATTGCGGTCTGCTTGATATAGGGCCTAGTAAAATAGGAAAGGAAACCAGCAATAGATCATACAGGAATTCTGTTTGCACTTGTCGTCCACTGCAGGAAAGGGAGGAATGTTGGGATTCGGTTCATAATGTTGAACATTTTTAAAAACCTTTCAATCTTTCATGTACTTTTATTTATTTCTGCAGATGATGAATGTCTCTTCCTCCGCTGCATATTAAGAGTGTGTTTGAAGCAGAGCATGCGTGGAAGCAATTGCCGTAATTCACCCATGATCTGATCATCTTGACTATTCTGCCTGATCGGGTCTTGCTGAAGATATGGTGGACCATACGAAGAAAACTGGATACAGAGTTCTCCCAACAAACTGTCAATCTGAGGCTGGATGCTGATGTCACACTGCTTCAACCTGTACTTTCAGAATATTCAAAACTGTATTCACCATCACCACCACCACCTCTACAAATAAACAGTCAGTCAGTCAATGCCCTTCCCAGAGCGGGACGGAGAGGCCTGTAGAGGCCTGTGTGATTCATGCAGCTTGACAACACCCAGGCACAGGGATGGGACACTTTGAGAAGATCCAGTGTCTCTTAATGAGTCTCCCAGTCTGTGTACGTTCTCACAGGGACAGATGTTTCATTCATACCAACTGGCATCAGACCAGACGGAAAGCTTCATTGAAGAATATATTGCATAGAGAAAATATATCTGGTATGTGCATGTGATATGTATGTGCACTCTATGTATTTTTGAATACATATTTGACTTATTTGTTTCGTTCTGTGAATTTCTCTCGGCCTAGTGGCAGACATTATGCAATATTCCTATTCTAGAAGAAAGGTAATTCTGAAGTTCACCGAAAGTCTCTAAGGTAAACATCAACATCAACATAGCATTAACCTCTTTGTTTCGGAAGGCGCTTGGCATGATCTGTGTGTTTGTGTGTGTGTTTTCTGTAGACTCTGCGGTCTGCCTGTTTGACTTGCCTCAGATCACATTGTCAGCTGAACAGCAACTCTCCCCCAGGGCCCGGGATCAAACCAACTGAATCACCACATTCACTGGGAATGCATTTCATAGAATGAAGAAACAATACTCCAAGCCGCAGTTCTATACTACTTGTCAGACACAGAGAACTGAAACTATATAGTCGTTGTTGGGTTGGGATTGACATGGGGTGTGGAGGGTCTGTAGGTGGCTTTTGACTATTCCTTTGTATTCCTCAGGTCTAACTCATTGTTAGAAAAAAGTTTGATACAATTCTGATCTTATGTACTATATTTACAGAATTTTATATGAATCCTATCAATTTAAATGTATTTATCAGAGATCAAATTGTATTTAAACATAATAATATTGCAGGAATGCTAATATTATCTGTTTCTACAACAGAAACAATTTCAGAACAATCTGTCAAAATGATTTTTCTTGTGCTTTTTGAGGAAGAACGAGTCACATGTTGCTGGACGTGCCGAGCGGACCTGATTTAGTCATCTCATGCAACGTCTCTGTGAACATCTGTGTTTTGGTGTCAGGCAGCAGGAACTGATAGAGAGAGGAGCATGAGTTCACACAGCATCCTAGGATGGAGCAGCCATAGCCCCTGCCTTCACCCTGGCCTGGACAGCACTGCACTGCCAAGACAGGCAGCTTTAGGAGAAAGAGTAGAGGGCCTGCTAATAAGGTGGACTACCTGCACACCCTCTGAGTTTTTCACCCTCTACACCGGATCTCATACGCATAAACATTTACATATCTATCTGTACAAAACACGTCCAGAGAAATAAACAAAGCAATTGCACTTCACAGAACATTGCTGCGCAGTTGTATTGTAGACACATCACTCTTTCCTTGTGCTGGTGTGGGGGTGGAAATGATGTCTGGATGAAGTAACCTGTGGCCAGACGGACTGGCAAATATTATGGTTACCATGTGTTCACCACGCACACATGCCTCAGTGCTGGAAACGCACTCACTAGTCACGTCAGCCCTCACCTAAGCAAAGCATTGTCTTACTATTGTGAAATACAATATTTTATCTTCACATGTTTATTTTGGACGAAGTGGGTTTTGTTGTGAACTACATCACTGACAGCACGCAGGCGTCTCCAGACGGAGCAGAGTAAAAGCATAAACCCAAGCTGCGTGAGAGAAAGAGTCAACTTTGAGGGAGGGAGGACCCAGCTCGGCCCATCGCATCAATTAAGAGGCTAATATGACAATCTATTAGAAATATTTACAGATGGCAGGCTCTACTGAGTCACAAGTGAATGCATACAGGAATCAGCTTCATTGTTCTAATGCTGGTATATGAGCAGGAAAAAGAAGGCCTCACCTTGCAGTGGGGATACATTTATCTGTACTTTAGTTCTTCCACGAGGCTGTGAGTGCTCCCCCCCACTTTCTCCTAACATCTGCAGAACACATGACAATGCAAAGTATTTCAACACCTCCAACACCACCACATCTTTTAAAAGGTGAGAAAAAACACTCTCCCAAAATTTGTTCTGGACAGGAAAAATGTCTAAGAGAGTGTGCTGTCTCACGTCAAAATGTTCCAAGAATATTTTTCAGTATGTGGGCCTTGCACAGACAGTACACCCACCTTTTCCCTTTTTAACTCTTACCAGGGGTCCAGTAATGGGAAATGATGATGGGAGAGCCATTTGACCAATGTGATGTAGGCCTACGTGTGTTCTCATCCTCATCGTGTCTCCTCCAATGAAAGCTGGATCTAAACTTAGCCCAAATATTGATATGACAAAGATGAGCGCTGTTTGGCCCCTGAGGTGATGTGTATATATGTGGCGTGGAGGGGAAGAAGGCCATAAGAGTGCACCAGGCTCTATTTCCTGTAGGTTACTCCATTAGGGCCAAGTGGTGTCCTGAAAAGACTCCTGGGTACTGACCTCCATTCCTTTCTCATAATGATTGTGGATCAATCACCACAGTGTTTACTGCTTGTGACATCAATAGTTATACATTGCCAATAATGTAAAGGTTTAACACTATAAATGGACGTTTAGTGAATTCCTATGGCAAAGTTAAACACGTCTGTTTCAATCATAGAGGAGCTGTGGATGTTCATCATGTCCTTCTCATTGTGTTATAAGCCGGACCAGATCCAAACTCTGGATGGAACAACTCCCTCCATCTAGGGGATATTATTATATGTCTCACTCGTGGTCACAAGTGGTTACTAAGGCTCACTTCCCCAAATATGCAAGATGATATAAATAACCCAGTCTGACAGGGCTGACCATCACACACTAAGAGTTATTGAGAAGGCATGAACTTATGAGGGGGTGAGTAAAACCTTGGCTTGTCTGTCAAAGCTGGTTGTAGCCCTTTGTATTTATGTTCAACACATTTAACTTACAAAGAAACATGCCTACTAAAAATGCTGCCGGGAAGACAAAACCGCTGATACACTGATACTGACAGAGATCAAAGATTCATGTGATACATTTTCATGCACTTACTGTAATGTACTGTACTGTTTCATGATGGCAGAAAGTAAGTCAGACACACAGTAAGTAATCCAAAGCATTAGTTAACACAAAATAAGTATTAATAGGGTCACGCCAATACTATTGCATGATGCTTAGTCTGCTTTAAAACAGTGCCACGGAGATGTCCAAACAGTGGTGCTAGATTATGCACATAGGCCCATATGCATCTGCATTCCCAATAGATCTGCGGGATGATAGAACATTGAGTACTAGTTCATTATCCACTTATCCAGTCACTACGCTGCCATAAATTATGTGGCGATGTATCCACTCTGGAAATAGCAACGCTCTGTTCTTCACTTCCCATCTCCTCTTTAAAGAGACTTGATGGAAGATACAAAGCAGGGCAAGCTGCTGCTCCACACTGACGTGTGTGTGTGTGTGTGTGTGTGTGTGTGTGTGTGTGTGTGTGTGTGTGTGTGTGTGTGTGTGTGTGTGTGTGTGTGTGTGTGTGTGTGTGTGTGTGTGTGTGTGTGTGTGTGTGTGTGTGTGTGTGGATAAGAGCATCTGCTAAATTACTCAAATGTAAAATGTTTGTGGACCCTGAAGCAGGGACATTAAAGCGACAGTACATGCCTTTGGAGACCAGCCGCAGATGATCTTCTGATTAAAACCTTTTCTCAATAGGGGGTGCTGTCTTCACTTTGTAAAAATTTAGTTGCCAAATTAAACTGCCTCGTACTCAATTCTTGCTCGTACAATATGCATATTATTATTACTATTGGATAGAAAACACTCTCTAGTTTCTAAAACCGTTTGAATTATATCTGTGAGTAAAACAGAACTCAAGTTGGAGCAAACTTCCTGTGGGGAAGTGAGAAATCTGAAATCAGGCAGGCTGTTCTAGGGTCAGTTTATTAATTTGCATGTCTTCTATTGGTCGACATGCACTGCATACGCCTTCCCCTAGATGTCAGCAAATAGTGAGAATTGGAATGGAGTTGCTAGGCAGATCTGAGGCCATATAAGGGCTCTTGGAACCGGGGGTGCACTCTTTTCAACATTCGCCATGACGCAAGACAGACCTCAGGATGGCGCTCTGGAAAGCTCCCGTTATAGGCCTTAGATATATCCGGCTCTGATTTTATTCGATATAGGTGTTAAGAACGTCATAATGTAGTTATTTTAAACCGAGTTATATCATTTTATATCAGTATATTGCGATTTTCGGAATTTTCTTTGTGCTGCGTTATAGTGAGTTGGGCACGTCTTCGCCACATGGCTAATGTTTACTGCTAATTCCAAAGTTGAAGGCGACAATCTACAACCGAGCAACGATTCTTCTGGACAAAGGACAACTTGCCCAAGATTCTGATGAAAGCTCATCAAAAAGTAAGAACTATTTATGATGTTAATTCGTTGTTCTGTTGAAAAATGTAAAACTCCTATTCCGCCATCAATTTCGGTGCGGTCTCGCTTTAACGCACGCTGTATGTCGTAGTAACGTTAATTTTAAGCGGTTGCATTAAGAACTAATGTATCTTTCATTTGCTGTCCAACCTGTATTTTTTAGTCAAGTTTATGATTAGTTAATGATTAGATTAAGTGCCTCTCCCAAGATTTCTCCCGACATTTTGTTGGCGACGAACTGAAAGCATGTATATCCTACCAACGAGACATTAAAAACTGTAATATCTTATGTTTCACTGAGTCGTGGCTGAATGACGACATTAAGAGCGTACAGCTGGCAGGTTATACACTCTATCGGCAAGACAGAACAGCAGCCTCCGGTAAGACACAGGGCGGGGGCCTATGCATTTATGTAAACAACAGCTGGTGCACGATATCTAAGGAAGTCTCAAAGTTTTGTTCACCTGAGGTAGAGTATCTCATGATAAGCTGTAGACCACACTATCTACCTAGAGAGTTTTCAGCGCTATTTTTTGTAGCTGTCTACATACCACAACAGAGCGAGGTTGGCACTAAAACCGCACTCAATGAGCTGTATACAAACCAAATCAAATCAAATGTATTTATAGCGCCCTTCTTAAATCAGCTGATATCTCAAAGTGCTGCACAGAAACCCAGCCTAAAACCCCAAACAGCAAGCAATGCAGGTGTAGAAGCACGGTGCCTAGGAAAAACTCCCTAGAAAAGGCCAGAACCTAGGAAGAAACCTAGAGAGGAACCAGGCTATGATGGTGGCCAGTCCTCTTCTGGCTGTGCTGGGTGGAGATTATAACAGAACATGGCCAAGATGTTCAAATGTTCATAGATGACCAGCAGGGTCAAATAATAATAATCACAGTGGTTGTCGAGGGTGCAACAGGTCAGCACCTCAGGAGTAAATGTCAGTTGGCTTTTCATAGCCGATCATTCAGAGTATCTCTAGCTCCTGCTGTCTCTAGAGAGTTGAAAACAGCAGGTCTGGAACAGGTAGCACGTCCGGTGAACAGGTCAGGGTTCCATAGCCGCAGGCAGAACAGTTGAAACTGGAGCAGCAGCACAGCCAGGTGGACTGGGGACAGCAAGGAGTCATCAGGCCAGGTAGTCCTGAGGCATGGCTCTAGGGCTCAGGTCCTCCGAGAGAAAGAAAGAATTAGAGAGAGAATACTTAAATTCACACAGGACAACGGATAAGACTGAGACAGGAAGGGTCGGGAGACACTGTGGCCCCGTCCAACGATACCCCGGGACACGGCCAAACAGGCGGGATATAACCCCACCCACTTTGCCAAAGCACAGCCCTGACACCACTGAGACAAGGCCGAGTATAGCCCACAATATTCCTCCATAAGCAAACAGATAAATGCTCATCCAGAGGCGGCGCTCCTAGTGGCCGGTGAATTTAGGGGAAACATAAATGAGTTTTACCGAATTTCTATCAGCATGTTAAATGTGCAACCAGTGGAAAAACATTTTTTGACCACCTTTACTCCACACACAGAGACGCGTACTAAGCTCTCCCTCGCTCTCTGTTTGGCAAATCTGACAATAATTCTATCCTCCAGATAAGCATTTCACTATAAGGTCTACACCTGTTGTATTCGGCGCATGTGACAAATACAATTTGATTTGATTAAATGGAAGGTGTAAAGGGGACAGATGGTTGGCAGGCAAGAGAACAATCGGAACCAGAACTGACTGAACCAGGTAGCAGACATTCCACCAGTTGCACACTACAGCACATGTAAGAGCACAGAGCGTGAAATATGTGGCAGGCAGAAAAAACATCCTCAACATAACACAGACAATCTCAAACCCTGACATGTTTTAATCAGATGTATGATGTAGAGACATATCGGTATTCAAAGCCATATGTCCTGTGAACAGAGCAACACTAAGTTGTTAGGGATCCTCTTTGTGGGGTGAGACTGTGAGGGAGACTGCTGTGGTTCTCAGAGCCCTTTAAACAGTGTTACGTCTCACTAGCCTTCTCTTTTCAGCATGCCAACGGCTCTATGCAGCCCCAAACTCTCTCTAATCTGTCTCTGCCAAGTTCGCGAGAGTCTGCCAGTCCGCTGCAGGCCTGTGTGCTGAAGGTTCTGCCACGTTAAAGCTGGACCAGATAGAAAATAAATGCCTCCCAATGTTACACCAATCTGATGATTTATGGTATTATACACACTACATAGGCCATGTACTTAGTAGAAGTGAATGTTTCATAATGATTTGAGTCTATTTGTGTGACAGGGATATGGGTTTAGCATTGAAATGAGCACCGACTTCAAATCGAATTCCTTCCCTTTCTTTGCTGACTTTATTGACATAGGTTCCCTCATGGCCCATTATGTCTCCCGGTTCCCAGGAGACGAGAGGAACTCTGTATTATTCCCACCTCCCTAAGCGCACTGCCTTGCACAAACACTGGCAGTGCAGACCAAACACACATTTTTCCATGTTCACACTTTCCTGACCATGTGAGCCTGCTTAACATTTTTCACCCCACAGACACATACCTCTGGAGAGAGACCATGTGATTAGTTACAAGAGCTAATGGTCAATTTATTCAACATTCAAGAATACATTGCCGGTTGTTTATATCCTCTTTAAAAATGCTCTGAATTCTAAAAATAGTTATGGGAATAAAGCACCTCTCACATAAGCGTCTTAACCTAAATGTTACTGATTTGGGCCCTCTCCATCTGGCATCCTCCATGTCACCTTAAATCATATGATTTAGGGTCAGTGGTGACACCCCAGATGTTTTACCCTTCTCTTAGCTGTTTAAATTCATATTAAAATATATTCTTTTGCATTTCTAAATAACTTTGGAAACTCTATTCAGTGCTTCTTCCACATTTTGTTACGTTACAGCCTTATTCTAAAATGGATTACATTGGTTCTTCCCCTCATCAATTTACACACAATACCCCATAATGACAAAGAAAAAACAGGATTTCAGATTTTTTAGCAATTTTACATTTAGATAAGTATTCAGACCCTTTACTCAGAACCCTTTACTTGTTATAGCACCTTAGGCAGTGATTACAGCCTCGAATCTTCTTGGGTCTTGTCACGCCCTGACCTTAGAGATCCTTATTATTCTCTATGTTTGGTTAGGTCAGGGTGTGACTTGGGTGGCAAAGTCTATGTTTTCTATTTCTTTGTTTTTGGCTGAGTGTGGTTCCCAATCAGAGGCAGCTGTAAAGTAACGATGTACGCCTACCACGCTGCACCTTGGTCCACTCTTCATCATTCTACAAACGAGAGCCGTTACAGAAGATCCCACCAAAAACGGACCAAGCAGCGTGGCCAGGATGAGTGGACATGGGAGGAAATCCTGAATGTAGAGGGACCCTGGACGCAGGTTGGAGAGTATCGCCGTTCAAGGGAGCAGATGGAGGCAGCAAGAGCGGAACGGCGACGATACGAGGAGTCAGATAGACAACGGAAGCCCGAGAGGCAGCTCCAAAAAAACATTTTTTGGGGGCACATGGGGGGATTGGTGGAGTCAGGGTTTAGACCTGAGCCAACTCCCCGTGCTTACCTTGGGGAGCGAGTGACCGGTCAGGCACCGTGTTATGCGGTGATGCTCACTGTGTCTCCAGTGCGCATTCACAGCTCGGTGCGCTCTGTGCTAGCTCTCTGCATTTGCCGTGCTAGAGTGGGCATTCAGCCAGGACGGATTGTGCCGGCTCAGTACGCCTGGTCTCCGGTGTGTCTCTTCGGGCCAGGATATCCTGCGCCGTCTCTGCACACTGTGTCTCCGGTGCGACTTCACAGCCCAGTGCGTCCTGTGCCAGCGTCTCGCATTTGCCGTGCGAAAGTAAGCATCCAGTCAGGACGGGTTGTGCCAGCTCTACACTCGAGACCTCCAGTGCGCCTCCACGGCCCAGTGTATCCGGTGCCTGCTCCATGCATCAGGCTTCCAGTGCATCTCCCCAGTCCAGTGAGACCTGTTCCGGTTCCACGTACCAGGCCTCCAGTGTGTCTCCCCAGCCTGGTAAGCCCTGTGGCAGCTGCATGCACCAGGCTGTCAGTACGTCTCCTCAGTACGGTGAGACCTGTTCCGGCTCCACGTACGAAGCCTCCAGTGATAATCTATGGCACGAAGCCTCCAGTGATAATCCATGGCCCGGAGTCTGTAGTGATAACCCATGGCAAGAAGCCTCCAGTAATGATCCATGGCCCGGAGCCTGCAGTGAAAATCCAGGGCACAAAGCCTCCAGCGATGATCCATGGCCAGGAGCCTGTAGGGACGATCCATGGCACAGACCCTGCAGCGACGGCCCCCTGTTCGGAGCCTGCAGCGACGGTCCCCAGTCCGGGGCCTCCAGCGACGGTCCCCAGTCCGGAGCCTCCAGCCACGGTCCCCAGTCCGGAGCCTCCAGCGACGGTCCCCAGTCCAAAGCCTCCAGCGACGGTCCCCAGTCCGGAGCCTCCAGCGACGGTTCCCAGTCCGGAGCCTCCAGCGATGGTCCCCAGTCCGGAGCCTCCAGTGACGGTCTCCAGTCCGGAGCCTGCAGCAATTAGTATTTGGTAGAATTGCCTTTAAATAGTTTAACTTGAGTCAAACGTTTCAGGTAGCCTTCCACAAGCTTCCCACAATCAGTTGGGTGAATTTTGACCCGTTCCTCCTGACAGAGCTGGTGTAACTGAGTCAGGTTTGTAGGCCTCCTTACTTATACACGTTTTTTCAGTTCTGCCCACAATTTTTCTATAGGATTGAGGTCAGGGCTTTGTGATGGCCACTCCAATACCTTGACTTTGTTGTCCTTAAGCCATTTTACCACAGCTTTGGAAGTATGCTTGGGGTCATTGTCCATTTGGAAGACCCATTTGCGACCAAGTTTTAACTTCCTGACTGATGTCTTGAGATGTTGCTTCAATATATCCACATACTTTTCCTGCCTCATGATGCCATCTATTTTGTGAAGTGCACCAGTCCCTCCTGCAGCAAAACACGCCCACAACATGATGCTGCCACCCCCGTGCGTCACGCTTGGGATGGTGTTCTTGCAAGCTTCCCCCTTTTTCCTCCAAACATAACAATGGTCATTGTGGCCAAACAGATCTATTTTTGTTTCATCAGACCAGAGGACATTTCTCCAAAAAGTACGATCTTTGTCCCCATGTGCAGTTGCAAACCGTTGTCTGTCTTTTTTATGGTGGTTTTGGAGCAGTAGCTTCTTCCTTGCTGAGCGCCCTTTCAGGTTATGTCGATATAGGACTCGTTTTACTGTGGATATAGATACTTTTGTACCTGTTTCCTCCAGCATCTTCACAAGGTCCTTTGCTGTTGTTCTGGGATTGATTTGCACTTTTCGCACCAAAGTACGTTCATCTCTAGGAAACAGAACGCATCTCCTTCCTGAGCGGTATGATGGCTGCGTGGTCCCATGGTGTTTGTGTTTGCGTACTATTGTTTGTACAGATGAACATGTTCCCTTCAGGCGTTTAGAAATTGCTCTCAAGGATGAACCAGACTTGTGGAGGTCTACAATTTTTTTCTGAAGTCTTGGCTGATATCTTGTGATTTTCCCATGATGTCAAGCAAAGAGGCACTGAGTTTGAAGGTAGGCCTTGAAATATATCCACAGGTGCACCTCCAATTGACTCAAATTATGTCAATTAGCCTATCAGAAGCTTCTAAATCCATACATAATTTTCTGGACTTTTCCTAGCTGTTTAAAAGCACAGTCAACTTAGTGTATGTAAACTTCTGACCCACTGGAATTGTGATACAGTGAATTATAAGTGAAATAATCTGTCTGTAAACAATTGTTGGAAAAATTACATGTGTTATGCACAAAGTAGATGTCCTAACCAACTTCCCAAAACTATAGTTTGTTAACAGGAAAAACAAGTTTTAATGACTCCAACCTAAGTGTATGTAAACATCCGACTTCAACTGTTTGTGCCTTTCCAAATCGTGTCCAATATATATAATTTACCACTGGTGGAGTCCAATCAAGTTGTAGAACATCTCAAGGCTGTTCAATGGAAACAGGATGAACCTGAGCTCAATTTCAAGGGTCTGAATACTTATGTAAATAAGGTATTTCTGTTTTAAAATTGTAATACATTTGCAAACATGTCTAAAAATCTGTTGTGGGGTATTGTGTGTAGATTGATGAGGAAAAGTTTTTATTTAATCTGTTATAGAATAAGGCTGTAATGTAACAAAATTTCGTTAAAATCAAGGGGTCTGAATACTTTCCGAATGCACTGTATCTATGTGAGTTACAGTTCCCTCTAGCAGAGGAAAAAACAGAAAATATTGTAATGATATCAATTTTAAAGATGCCCATGTTCTGGGAACATCAGAACATGGGAACATGAATGTTTTTTCTCCATTAAATAAACATTATAGAATCATCCACACAACTGGACAGTTTTTGTGTTTTGGGAACATATCTCTTGTCATGCCCCCACAATGTTCCCAGAACATAATGAAACATTCTGGGAACCTTTAAATAACAGATTAAATGTGTTATAGTAACGTTCTTGCATCTGCAGTGGAAAGTTTTATACGTGTTATGAGAACATTTGCAGCTACCAAACAAATGCTCTGGGAACATTCACAGAACCAATTTTGGTTTGCTGGGAAAACAGTACTGGTACATTGTGTTATTACATTACCTGGAAACCTAAACAGATGTTGTGCACATTTTAGTGAAAGTTAGGAGAACATTCCAAGGATATACAGTATATATTTTTGGAAAATAAAAAATGAAAAGATGAAGTTATCAAAAACATTCTCTGAGTGTTTTTGAGAAGTTATCATCCTAGGGTTAGATAAAACCCTAACTAGAACTTAATTGGAATCTTAGCTAATGTTCTGGGAATGTTACCAGTTTGCTGGGATGTTCATATTTCTATTGGCTCTCTGAGTTTTATGAGGTTTGGTGTTCTTGGAAAGATTTTCACATTTCTCAAATAAAAAACCTTACATAGCTCCCTTGTAGCCATTAATAGTGGGGGCAGTTCCTCAAGTGGCACAGAACTGTTACAACTATTTCTAATAAAGTGAGTAAGTGTCACCAGCGCAGCATTAGGGCTCCTTTAGGCCTGTACCTAGGTAATCTAGCACGCATAAACACACCACACTGGCTTGTAAATCAAGTCCTCTAAAGATTCTGATGAATCCGTGGAGGATTTGTATGAATCTGGACGCAATTGTTACATGCCATTGCTGAGGCCAAAGAATGTGGCGTTGAGCAAACAATGAAAAGATAATAGCAGCACAAGCCTAGGGCCAGGCCTGGACTGGGCCATGTAGTGTGAAGATGTGATCTGAGATACTGTTTTTGACACTACTGCTGATGAACCACTCATTTCCTATCAGCCCATACGCTAACACCCATTGGCATCATGGTTCTGACAGACGCTGGAAGAAAGGAGCCAAACCAAACCATGGGCAAATCAAACCAAAAGCTTAAAGTGTCTTCAGACTGAGACATTACCTGGTTGATTCTGACAGCTGATCATCATGGAAAACACACCTCTCTATGTGCTCCTTTAAAGTATGAGCAAAAACCTTCCAGTTGAAAACAGCCAATCAGTTAAATACATAAAGACCACCAACCGCACCAGCGCCTGAGGCAGAGTTGGCCTTTCCCCCTCTCTCCTCCTCAGAGTGGCGGTCTGAGGCGTAAGCTGCAGATGGAGCAGCCTTTACAGAGGTCAGCGGGTTGACAAGCTGCTTCGCCCAGCGAGCGAGCCACATTGAACCACTCAGTCTTTTTATTCCCCCACCATGTGAAAGAGCCAAAGCCCAAGCCTCAGAGCAGCAGTGCATGGTTATATCCTCCACTCCACCAGGACCACATGGATTTTATACTATTTATTGGCTGTCTCCGGCACTCGGGTTTCGCCAGTGCTGCAGCCCTCTCCAGTTTCTCCAGCGAATACCTTATCATCATGGGCATCTCCGTGTACAAACAGCAGCTGGCAGCCAAACCACAGAAGGCCTCAGAAATGAAATGCTTATTTGAATCAAAAAGAAAGGGAATGTTATGCTTTTATAGTTGAAATCATGAGAGCAACAATGTTGGTGTAACAAAACAGCACAGATTCTGCTATAGATGGACCGACACTGAGGCCACCCAAAGCCAGTTTCCATCACATGACAAGAGAGAGTGAGAAAGGATCACTCTTTGAGAAGTTGGCCTACCAATTCCATGAGCACATTGTCTTTTGAGAGTTTGCTTGACCTTGCTGGCATTCATCCACTATGTCCTGAATACTAAAGATGGGCAATTCCTGTAAGATCTAACCACCTTTCCTGAAGAACTGGTCAAGAGGCCTGTCACCCATGTAGTCTCATCTCATAAGATATGACTTGGAACCCATTATCAACACAATGGTAATTGTATGCTTTCTAAACACTTGAAATGTACAAAGTGTCAGTGCAAATTTGAAAGTCCCAGGAAAAACTTGATTGCCTTTTGACTGCATCATAAAACACTGTGGGTCTAATAAAGTTGATTCTATGATGAATTGTTGAGCTATTTACAGATTTAGAAGAGAACAATGGGATATTTTTATTGGATTATTACCTTTTCAGTAAGGGCCAAAAAATGGTGTATTTGTACTTTTCTGGACCTGCTTTTTCACATGACGAAAATCAGACACAGGGTGAGTTAGCCGCTGGGTATAGGCTCTGGATATCTGTAACATCCCAAATCATCTAATTAAGAAAGTATTGCAGTGTGGGTAGGAGAGAGTGTGGTGTGTGTGTGTGTGTGCGTCTTAGCAACCTGACTTCCTTAACCCCACTCAAAAGGTCAAGTAGCAAAACTTGCCAGCCGTTTGCATCAGATAACTGATATTGGGAGAGAAAGAAATGTCAGAATGAGTTGCAGAACTTATTTGGAATATGGTCAAAATAAAGATGGCAATAACACATAAGTGTTGGAGTCAAATGACCTCAACTGACCTGTACCCCCACACATACACTAGGTACCGGTACCCCCTGTATATAGCCTCACTATTGCTATTTTATTGTGTTACTTTTTATATTTTACTCTAGTTTATTTAGTTATTTAGTAAAATCATTTTCTTGAACTTGTTGGTTACATGCTTGTAAGTAAGCTTTTCAATTTGACATCTACACCTGTTGTATTCAGTGCATGTGACAAATTAAATGTAATTTGATTTGAATTGTATGGTGGAAAACGTAAGCATATGCACTAAATTCAAGGAATAACGCTAACCTTATCAGTTACAAATAGTGAGGTCCCATTTAAGAATAAAAGTGCTTCTCTGCTAACATGCAACATTCCAAGCGAACAATAAAATAAGGGATTTGGATTTATCACCCTCCAGCCCTCACCTGACTCACATGGTGTCATGAAGTTCAGTCATGGCTGGAATCATGTCGGAAACTTTTCTTTTTGTTTCCTGGATGAATTTTTCATTCCATTCCATTCCATTTCATACTGAATGTGTGTTATTATTATTATTATTGAATTCTTCTCGGTAAAAATGTGAACCACCTGCTGCAGGAGCCCAGGGGAATAGGAGAGAGTGGTGCACTGCGCACAGCGTGGATTGATGCCCTGAGACTCCTCCATCTCAATAAACCCAGGGCTTCATCTACTATACCCCTCTCTCTTGCTAATCATATGGAGTCCTTTGGTAACAAATGCCATGTGTTTTTCCAGGGCAGAGCATGACTGGGGGCAAGGAGTTGCCATGTTTTGTGGCTGTCACGCCCTGGCCTTAGTATTATTTGTTTTATTTATTATTTTAGTTAGGTCAGGGTGTGACATGGGGTATGTGTGTATTTTGGGGTATTATATGGTAGAGGGGGTGTTTGGTGTAGTTTATGGTTTGGTGTTGAGTGTATGTGTCTAGCTGTGTCTATGTTGGGTGTCGTTCTAGGAAAGTCTATGGTGGCCGGAATGGGTTCTCAATTAGAGACAGCTGATTTCGGTTGTCTCTAATTGGGAGCCATATTTAAGGCTGCCATGGGCTTTAGCTGTTTGTGGGTCATTGTTTGTGTATATGTATAGTTCGACGTAAGTAGTTTGTGTGTGCACTTACGTTTGAAGTTTTCACGATCGTTTGTTGTTTTCGTTAGTGTTGTATAAGTGTGTAGTGTTCATCTTCGTCGTTGCTATTAAAAAAGAAGATGTATTCAAATCATGTTGCGCCTTGGTCCGTCAATCCACCACACGATCGTGACAGAATGACCCACCTGTATACGACCAAGCAACATGACCAGCGGCAACAGGAGCAATGCAAGGATTCATGGACATGGGAGGAAATTTTAGACCGGGAGGTACCAGGAGGATATAACCGCCCCAAAGCTGAGCTGGAGGCAGCGAAAGCAGAGAGGCGGCGATATGAGGAACTAGCTAGGAGGCAGGAAAAGGAACCTACAAAGGATCTGGGCTACACTACGTGGGAGGAGATCGACAGGTGGGCGATCAACCCAGGGAGAGTGCCGGAGCCCGCCTGGGATTCTCTGGCGCAGTGCGAGGAGGGATACCGGCGAATGGAGGCAGCACGACGAAGCGGTAGGAAGCCTGTGGGAAAACCCCAAAAATTTCTTGGGAAGGGGCTTAAAGGGAGAGTGGCGAAGTCAGGTAGGAAACCTGCGCCTACTCCCTGTAATTACCGTGGAGAGCGAGAGTACGGGCAGACACCGTGTTACGCAGTAGAGCGCACGGTGTCTCCTGTACGTGTGCATAGCCCGGTGCGGGTTATTCCACCTCCCCGCACTGGCAGGGCTAGATTGAGTATTGAGCCGGATGTCATGAAGCCGGCCCTACATATCTGGCCACCAGTGCGTCTCCTCGGGCCGGTTTACATGGCACCAGCCTTACGCATGGTGTCCCCGGTTCGCCTACATAGCCCGGTGCGGGTTATTCCACCTCCCCGCACTGGTCGGGCAACGGGGAGCATTCAACCAGGTAAGGTTGGTCAGGCTCAATGCTCAAGGGAGCCAATACGCCTGCACGGTCCGGTATTTCCGGCGCCACCTCCCCGCCCCAGTTCAGTTCCACCAGTGCCTACACCACGTAACAGGCTTCCAGTGTGTCTCCAGAGCCCTGTTCCTCCTCCACGCACTCGTCCTATGGTGCGTGTCTCCAGCCCGGTACCACCAATTCCGGCACCACGTACTAAGCCTCTTGTGCGTTTCCAGAGTCCTGTGCATCCTGTTGCTGCTCCCCGCATTAGCCCTGAGATGCGTGTCCCCAGTCCGGTACCACCAGTTCCGGCCCCACGCACTAGGCCTAATGTGCGTCCCCAGGGTCCAGTATGCCCTGTTCCTTCTCCCCGCACTAGCCTGAAAGTGCGGGCCTTTAGCCCGGTGCCACCAGTCCCGGCACCACGCACCAGGCCTACAGTGCGCCTCAGCCGGCAGGAGTCTGCCGTCTGCACAGCGATGCCTGAACTGCCCGTCTGCCAAGCGTCATCTGAGCCATCCTTCTCCCCAGCGCCATCTGAGCCATCCGTCTCCCCAGCGCCATCTGAGCCATCCGTCTCCCCAGCGCCATCTGAGCCATCCGTCTGCAATGAGCCTGCAAAGCCGCCCGTCTGCCATGAGCCTGCAAAGCCGCCCGTCTGCCATGAGCCTACTGAGCCGTCCGCCAGACAGGAGCCGCTAGAGCCGCCAGCCAGACAGGAGCCGCTAGAGCCGTACGTCAGACAGGATCTGCCAGAGCCGCCAACCAGACAGGATCTGCCAGAGCCGCCAACCAGACAGGATCTGCCAGAGCCGCCAACCAGACAGGATCTGCCAGAGCCGCCAATCAGACAGGATCTGCCAGATCAGTCAGCCAGCCATGAGCAGCCAGATCCGTCAGCTAGCCATGAGCAGCCAGATCCGTCAGCTAGCCATGAGCAGCCAGATCCGTCAGCTAGCCTTGAGCAGCCAGATCCGTCAGCTAGCCATGAGCACCAGATCCGTCAGCCAGCCATGAGCAGCCAGATCCGTCAGCCAGCCATGAGCAGCCAGATCCGTCAGCCAGCCATGAGCAGCCAGATCCGTCAGCCAGCCATGAGCAGCCAGATCCGTCAGCCAGCCATGAGCAGCCAGATCCGTCAGCCAGCCATGAGCAGCCAGATCCGTCAGCCAGCCATGAGCAGCCAGATCCGTCAGCCAGCCATGAGCAGCCAGATCCGTCAGCCAGCCATGAGCAGCCAGATCTGTCAGCCAGCCATGAGCCGTCCAGCCAGGATCTGCCCATTATCCTGGTGTTGCCCCTTATCCTGGTGCTGCCCCTTATCCTGGTGCTGCCCCTTATCCTGGTGCTGCCCCTTATCCTGGTGCTGCCCCTTATCCTGGTGCTGCCCCTTATCCCGGTGCTACCCCTTATCCCGGTGCTGGCCCTTATCCCGGTGCTGCCCTTTATCCCGGTGCTGCCCCTTATGACTATGGTGGGGTGGGGACCACGACCAGTGCCGGAGCCGCCGCCGTGGAAGGAAGCCCACCCAGACCCTCCCCTAGACTATGTGTTGGTGCGTCCGGAGTTCGCGCCTTAAGGGGGGGGTTATGTCACGCCCTGGCCTTAGTATTATTTGTTTTATTTATTATTTTAGTTAGGTCAGGGTGTGACATGGGGTATGTGTGTATTTTGGGGTATTATATGGTAGAGGGGGTGTTTGGTGTAGTTTATGGTTTGGTGTTGAGTGTATGTGTCTAGCTGTGTCTATGTTGGGTGTCGTTCTAGGAAAGTCTATGGTGGCCGGAATGGGTTCTCAATTAGAGACAGCTGATTTCGGTTGTCTCTAATTGGGAGCCATATTTAAGGCTGCCATGGGCTTTAGCTGTTTGTGGGTCATTGTTTGTGTATATGTATAGTTCGACGTAAGTAGTTTGTGTGTGCACTTACGTTTGAAGTTTTCACGATCGTTTGTTGTTTTCGTTAGTGTTGTATAAGTGTGTAGTGTTCATCTTCGTCGTTGCTATTAAAAAAGAAGATGTATTCAAATCATGTTGCGCCTTGGTCCGTCAATCCACCACACGATCGTGATAGTGGCCTAATACTTACCTGGCTACCCAAACTCCTTGCTCCGGCCAAACGCTACACCACGCCCACGGATGTTAGTTTCTTCTTCCAGCACTAAGTCTGGATTGGATTACCTCCCTGACGATTTCTAGAATGAAAATCCATTCTAGACTGTCTGATTGGACCCAGAAACCGATTGTTTGGGCCAGAGCCAAAGCACATGTAGGTAAAGCAGCGTGGGGGGCATTCAAAGGCACTGATATCTAAAAGTAAGAAAGTACAATAAGCTTAGCATTGCACATTCAACACTGTATCCAATGATGTTGTCCATTATCTATCACCTCTGAGCCCTGATAAACATACAAAATATTGGCCCATTCTGTATCTAATCTACAGAAGACACTTCACATTTTCCAAAGCATCTCATGTAGACTCCAGTAATTATCTCTATTCCTTGGGGATATGGATTCCATCTGGGACTGCCAAGGTAAGCTGTAGTAGTGTTATTGCCAGCTATTGTGAAAATCATAGATGCCTTGCAAGACTTCCTACAGAGTATTGTTTTGCACTACAATTTCTCGAAAATGACATAAAAGAACATGGACTTTTTTTAAATTGAAGACACTTGTGTTAGCTTGTTGTTAATAAGCATGATCAGTTGATCTTTAACACAAGGCACCATTACTGACATAACATTCGTGTTGAGATCACCTGGCCTTTAATCCAGCTTTTCATTATGTTTTTCTAAATCCTTTGAAGCATCTGAATGTCTTTGTGAAGGTTGGCCAGCGGAAGCTCTGCCTTTGATCCTGTGTGATCCGAGATATCCCACATTGTCAGGGGTATTGATCTTAGCGTTGTGTGTGTCACAAGGGCATGTCACGCAAAGACTCGTAAGGAGAATACTCTAAACCTCGAAGCTCACAACCTCATCCACATGTGCTGGGGTGTTGTCTTTCACCAGCAGTGTATTCTCAGTCAGGCAAGTCCCAATACGGACCGATACACAGACAAACAAGGCAAAACACATGAACTCCTTTGGCTGAAAATGATGGGCTTTGCATCAGTTCAATTCATATCACTTCATAACAGCCTATTTTCAGTTGTATGACTGTCATGTTAACTCAGACCAGGTGCAGCTGGTATTATGAGATGCGCTCCCATTTTTAAGCAGATTCAGAGAGACTTCGTAGAATATTCACAAAGCCTTCATAGAGCATGCGTAAAGCCTGCATAAGAATTCCACATCACATTTCTAAAAAGTGAGAGGAATTAAGCAGAACATATGTTTCAATGCTTCTCAAACTGTTTTGCTTACATATTGGACATGGCCTTAAACACAGGTGACTTCTGACATCAAAAAGGCCAGCATGTAACCTGTACAGGAGTACCTAGGAGGCCGTTGACTATTGATGCATGTCCAACACAGTCCAGGGTACTAGGGCTCCAAAGACCTTGTCTAGATCGTGTGACTTTGACCCTGGTGTTCAGGTATAGTTCAACAGTTCAATCAAGTTCTGATCTTGTTGATCTGCAGTCCTTTCTACAAACTATTCTCATGTGGTAAGTCTTGCGGTCTCCCCTGTCTTTTAGTTGAGACAGCGTAGCAGAGCAGCCCTTCAGTATAAGCCTCTATACTTTCTCAGAGAAGCAAGGGGACATTCTACAGTATGTGGGAACCCTGAAGAGATGGTAGAGAGGGGACATGGTACCAGCTGGTGCCACACTCTTAAATGATGTATGGTCTAGACATGACACAACATCAAAGCAGTGGTTGGAGTTTAAATGGTTGTGCAGCACACATCTGAAACTTAATTAGACTTTCATCATTTCATGTTTGGAATAGACATTGCACCAACTAGAGATGTGATGTGACACGTAGTTTTTCTACGCTTTGTTAATGGGGCTCGACGTTCGACTGTGGAATGATTACACACAGACGGTAATGAAGTGAAACACAAATGATCTGAGGACGAGAAAGAAGCTGTGATAGTAGTTGTGTTGCATCCAGAAACCCCTCTCATCAGATGGACTGCAAATACCTGCACACGCTAAGCCAAATAGGGTTCTAGCTACTTCACGCTGGGTTCAAGTAGGGATTCTACATCACATGGAAGACCCACGTGTGTTTATTGTGACCAGTAGCTAAACGGCTGTGTGAATGCCCCCATTGTTGCCATGACATATTGAATCATCTGTGCCAATTTACGCCTAGTGTTTTAGAAAGACGGTCAAAGTTCAGGCTTGAGCTCCATCCCTCTTTGTGAGTATCCGGCCCTTTATCCCTTTAGCCCCATCACACATGCTGATGGCTTTCTAGCATCCAGCCAAAACAGCCAGGCAAAGCAGCGCTGCCCAGCAGCCTCAAAGTACCTTCCTGCATGTTGAGAGAGAGCCTCCAACGGAGAGCCAGAAGAAATAGTGCATTTCTTCAGTGGTGAATGCTCATGCTTAGCAACAGCTTTGTCCCAACCACAAAATTATACCACTGAGGAACTTTTCATGAATTAAACATGCGGATCACAAGGTGCTGGAAATGTCCTCACATTATTTACGGATGCTGTGTTATATAACAGTCGACAAAGAGACCCTGTAATGTAGTTGAATACCTGGCAGGTCGCCATCGGAAAACAATCCTGTACAGGAGCATGATATTTCTGGAATGAAAGGGTCCATCTGACGTCATTTTGATCAGATTTTCTCCTCTTTTCCTTTACATATCAGTGTGTATGAGTGATTGACCTGTCAGTGGAAATAGATGCACCATAATGTGCTGTCCTTGCAGTCACTGACTGCTCACTGGCTCTGGTCTGCTCATCACACTGTTGTCCAACTGATGCAGCTTCAGGAGAGCAATAGAGATATGAAGTCCACTGTCTCTCTATGCCAGGCTTTCAAAGGTTCAGGGTTTACTGCTCCGGTCTGGTAGATAAAAACTCAAGCAGGAGCCTGACCACACTGAGTTTGCTTTAGCTGCACATGAATAACAAAGATACAAGTGCAAATAAAAATACATTTCCATGAAGCCTTGAAAACTGCACAAATTACTCTCAACGTTGCATGGATTCTTTGGTGCCTTTGGTCATCAGTGGGGGCCAACAATACAGTGGAGGACTCTGGTACACAAACACTGTCCACTCTAGAGTATGTCGTTTGTATTTATTTGCCAGAGTACAGCAGCTTTGATTTCCATCAGGGGATTTGTTTACTTTTATTGAAGTTGTCTGAAATGCCAGTGTTCAAGTCCACAGGAAATTGAAACACAGGTACGCAGGATAATTGAAATATAGGGAGAACAAGTTCAAAGGCTACTGGGAATGTGGAATCTTCAGGGAGATTTACTTACATGCTGATGGCAATCTAGGTTTTAACCACCTGAAGATTAATCTAAAAACATCATTGCTTGCCATGACCTTTAATGATCATAATCATTCACAGTTGTCATATATTACTGACTATGCCCTGAACATAGAAGTTTGCTGTGCCAATGGTGAGCTGAGAGTAAGGGTCCCTGGGCGGTTGCCAAGGGAATTGAGAAAAATACTGTCAGATCAAAATGTTAGTTTCTAAAGATTGTAAACATCCTCTAACAATGATTTAAGACATAGTGAAAAGGTCAATGTTGAAAGGGCTAACTATCAAGATTTACATCGTAAATTACAGAGGAATAGGCTACACTACAGTAAATTAAAAGTAGCTTAATTTGCTCAAATGTTAGTATGCATCTGTGTATGTATGTTGGCTTACTTAGCGTGTGTGCAGACTCTTGTATCTAAATGTATTTACCCCCTCTATGGGAAAAATACCTGTCCTAATGAGTTAAACAGAAATGTACCTCTAATTTGAGATTATGGTGAGTCAGAGACTGGAACTCTAACTAGAATCCATACCTTGGATCACGGTCAATCAATCTATTATTACTTGCTAATCAACTGACTAAGCAATCAATGCTAATCAGCCTCATCATCATGTGCTGCGTGGTTGTGAAATGAACTGACAACCGGCTCAGTGCCACTTCCAATCCCTGAGGCTCCATCATTAAGACTACCCCAGTAAATTACCTAAGTAACAGAAAAATGTGTGACCCCTTGTTGACTCGGAGAGTGTTCCTGTGTGGCATAAACTCTGAGCATGTGTGGTGGGCCTGAATCTCTGTGTAAAAGCTGTGGGGTTCACTCCCCTGACCTGGCGCTCTGTAACCTGTCACTATAAAATGTATAAAAGAAGGACCTCTGCTGGAAGCTCTGCATTTATGGCCAACTCTGGTCCTGGTCCCGAGGGAGCTAAGAGGATTTAGACAGGGAATAGAGGATTATCCCAGACAGCTTTTACACTCCTCCAGCATCAGCTCTACAAAACCACAATTACATACAGTGAAAAGAAATGTAAAACAGGTGACAGTACAGCTTTTGTTTTTAGGATTTTCTATTTTTTTTATTTTTAATTATGGGCTTTGTTTCGAATGCACTAGATCAAAAGATCACCTTTCACAAGCTTTGAAAGGCAAGTCAATGTTTATGCTCTGACTTCAGCATGTCTTCCAGTACAGCTAACTTCGATTTGAAAGCACATGGGATAATGTAATTAAAACCACATTGCTACAACTAAATAAAACCTTTTGGATATAAATCAGTAACCATTAACTGATATGAACAAACCTCTGTTCTTTGATGAGGATTATACTGTTTTCATTTTTCCATCCAGTTCTTTCTATTTTATTTTAAATGCATATTGTTTAGCTTATACAAGTGTCCAAGGGATGAGACCATCGTCATAGACAATGAAAAAGCCAGGTGTTCAGAACAATATTAGTCTGGTTAGAGTCAATATCCACTGGCCTGACATCATCAAGAAACTCATCATAGGCTCACTCTTTTGAGTTTTTTTCTCTTAGTCTCTCCAATACAAGTTGTTTTTTATAGTGTGATTATCAGGCATGACTATAGTCAGTGGTGTACGAACGTTGGACTTAGCAGTGATGCAGTTGGTATTTTAGAAGTAAGTATATATTTCAACCAACAGTACACACTGATGTCATCTAAAAACAGGTTTAGAAACCCTAGATGGACAGAATAAACACCTGCTATAGCCATTTAGACAGGGAGCATGCTAGAGAAGAGTTACTGATGGACAAAATATTATTTCATAGAGAAAGCATATGCTGGTGAAACACTGAACTTGGTGTACAGTACAGTGCCCCACATAGCCATGTGTGAGGTTCCTCCTCCGCCATTCAAAATTACAAGTTAAATCCATTTAGTCCTTTAAGATCGGAGCCAGTGGATAATTAACATTCCCTTGCTGTTTACAGTAAATTATTTAACACAGTGGTTTTCTTTGGGAGCTGGTGATTACAGTGTCGCTTGTCTTCTAGTAAAAAAATCCCCTCTTTCAAAGGCCCATATCAAGGAGATTTCAGCTGAATGGAGCCCGTTATTAAGACTGAGACTAACACAAAAACAGCTATGTTTGGGTTTTCTTCCTGTGTATATCTTTGGAAGGACACAGACAGAATGGCCAGAGAACCAGACAGTGAGAAACACAGGTGTGCACCAGCCCTCCACCACTACTTCCTGGTGATAGCCTTACTGCTAAAATGTGGATGAAGTATTGAGTTGTGGAGTTCTTGATACGATTTTAATTCATCTTGAGCATGTGGTGGACTCGTGACAAAACAAACTCATTTATCTCTCTCCATCAAAGATCATTTTGGGTTGAAAGGGGAATTTCCTTAATAGTTTGTCCTAATAAAAATGGAACAGGTGTGGTCGACATGGCTGGACATACAGTATCAAGTTTAATTTAATATAATTAGAGGGATATTAGCACATTTTATCTGTAGACACTTCAGCAAAAATAAGTTTCAATAGATTTTAAGCTCTTAAAATATGTTCAAGTATGATTCTCAAATGTACATGTAAATACCTTGTACATGTAAATACCACTCATTATGCCACTTGTTGCCCAATGTTGGTTCTCCCACACTCCTGCGTCCTGAATATACAGGCTTGCTTGCCAGTGTTTACAATTTGATAAGTGCACACTAGTTAAAGGGTTTTTGTGTGTATCTGATGGTTATTATAAAACAAGCAAACCACTTTCCTGCCACACACAAAACTAAACAGACATGTAGCACTGCCTCTGCCAGCAACATGCAGTTACTTGTAGTTTTCAGATCCTTATACTTCCTTTTTTACGTATTCTCTCTTCCTCTTTGATTATCCATAACCACGCCATGCAGTGTCTTAAATGTGGCCAAAGGAGCATAGTAAAGGAGCGAACATTTGAAGTAAAAATCCCATTGGGTTCATTCTGGTTACTTTAAACAAGTGCCTGACAACTGGGTCAACTTCAGTGATGTTTTGACCTCAGAGCAATATAAACATAGGGTTAAGAGCTTACTTTTTAAGCCCAAGACCAATTTTGTTGAACAATGTTGTGTTTGGACACTATAATTTATAACATCATACAATAAACAGCCGAGATTATGTTCAAAAACATAGTTTGACAAATAATTCAACTGTAATGTAGTACAACATAGCATCATAAAATTATTTTTTAAATTGTACCAGGTTTCAGTTGGCATTGGGTAATACATGAGCTTGACCGAAGCCATGCTATCAACTTCACGCACATGCAATACAACACATCAAAGGCAGCACTGTGGATATCTGTGGGTCTCTATGGGTCTATTCAATTACCCTGTAAAATGTGAATAGCAACTGTTTTGCTCAGTCTATTGAAATAAATACATACAGTACGAGTCAAAAGATTGGACGCACCTACTTATTCAAGGGTTTTTCTTTATTTTACTATTTTCCACATTGTAGTGAAGACATCAAAACTATGAAATAACACATATGGAATCATGTAGTAACCAACAAAGTGTTAAACAAATCAAAATATATTTTATATTTGAGATTCTTCAAAGTAATTACCCTTTGCCTTGATAACAGCTTTGCACACTCTGGCATTCTCTCAACCAGCTTCATGAGGTAATCACCTGGAATGCATGTCAATTAACAGGTGTGCCCTTTTAAGTTAATTTGTGGAATTTCTTTCTATCTTAATGGGTTTGAGCCAATCAGTTGTGTTTTGACAAGGTAGGGGTGATATACAGAAGATAGCCCTATTTGGTAAAAGTCCAAGTCCATATCATGGCAAGAACAGCTTAAATAAGCAATGAGAAATGACAGTCCATTACTTTAAGATATGAAGGTCAGTCAATGAGGAAAATGTGAAGAACTTTGAAAGTTTCTTCAAGTGCAGTCGCAAAAACCATCAAGAGCTAAGATGAAACTGGATCTCATGAGGACCGCCACAGCAAAGGAAGACCCAGAGTTACCTCTGCTGCAGAGGATATGTTCATTGGAGTTAACTGCACCTCAGATTACAGCCCAAATAAGTGCTTCAAAGAGTTTAAGTGACATACACTGCTGTAAATCTGGACTTTGTGGTCGAATTGCTGCAAAGAAACCACTACTAAAGGACACCAATAAGAAGAAGAGACTTGCTTGGGCCAAGAAACATGAGCAATGGACATCAGACAAGTGGAAATCTGTCCTTTGGTCTGATGAGTCCAAATGTTAGATTTTTGGTTCCAAATGCAGAGAAGGCAAGGTCTCCACATGTGTGGATCCCACAGTGAAGCATGGAGGAGGAGGTGTGATGGTGTGGGGGTGCTTTGCTGGTGACACTGTCTGTCATTTATTTCGAATTCAAGGCACACTTAACCAGCATGGCACACACAGCATTCTGGAGCGATACACCATCCTATCTGGTTTGCGCTTAGTGGGACTATCATTTGTTTTTCAACAGGACAATGTTGACACCTCCAGGCTGTGTAAGGGCTATTTGACCAAGAAGGAGAGTGATGGAGTGCGGCATCAGATGACCTGGCATCCACAATCACCTGACCTCAACCCAATTGAGATGGTTTGGGATGAGTTGGACCGCAGAGTGAAGAAAAAGCAGCAAAAAGTGCTCAGCATATGTGGGAACTCCTTCAAGACTGTTGGAAAATCATTCCTCATGAAGCTGGTTGAGAGAATGCCAAGAGTGTGCAAAGCTGTCATCAAGGCAAAGTGTAGCTACATTGAAGAAACTCAACATATAGAATATATTTTGATTTGTTTAACACTTTTATGAATACTACATGATTGCATGTGTGCTATTTCATAGTTTTGATGTCTTCACTATTATTCCACAATGTAGAAAACAGTACAAATAAAGAAAAAACTTTGAATGAGTAGGTGTGTCCAAGCCTTTGACTGGTACTGTATATTCTAAACCTTTGAACCTTTGACTGGTACTGTATATACAGTACCAGTCAAAGGTTTGGATACACCTACTCATTCCATTTATTTTTTTATTTTTTTTACAATTGTCTACATTGTTGAAGAATAGTGAATATACATATATACACTGCTCAAAAAAATAAAGGGAACACTTAAACAACACAATGTAACTCCAAGTCAATCACACTTCTGTGAAATCAAACTGTCCACTTAGGAAGCAACACTGATTGACAATAAATTTCACATGCTGTTGTGCAAATGGAATAGACAAAAGGTGGAAATTGTAGGCAATTAGCAAGACACCCCCAAAAAAGGAGTGATTCTGCAGGTGGTGACCACAGACCACTTCTCAGTTCCTATGCTTCCTGGCTGATGTTTTGGTCACTTTTGAATGCTGGCGGTGCTCTCACTCTAGTGGTAGCATGAGATGGAGTCTACAACCCACACAAGTGGCTCAGGTAGTGCAGTTCATCCAGGATGGCACATCAATGCGAGCTGTGGCAAAAAGGTTTGCTGTGTCTGTCAGCGTAGTGCCCAGAGCATGGAGGCACTACCAGGAGACAGGCCAGTACATCAGGAGACGTGGAGGAGGCCGTAGGAGGGCAACAACCCAGCAGCAGGACCGCTACCTCCGCCTTTGTGCAAGGAGGTGCACTGCAAGAGCCCTGCAAAATGACCTCCAGCGGGCCACAAATGTGCATGTGTCAGCATATGGTCTCACAAGGGGTCTGAGGATCTCATCTCGGTACCTAATGGCAGTCAGGCTACCTCTGGCGAGCACATGGAGGGATGTGCGGCCCCACAAAGAAATGCCACCCCACACCATGACTGACCCATCGCCAAACCGGTCATGCTGGAGGATGTTGCAGGCAGCAGAACGTTCTCCATGGCGTCTCCAGACTCTGTCACGTCTGTCACATGTGCTCATGTGCTCAGTGTGAACCTGCTTTCATCTGTGAAGAGTACAGGGCGCCAGTGGCGAATTTGCCAATCTTGGTGTTCTCTGGCAAATGCCAAACGTCCTGCACGGTGTTGGGCTGTAAGCACAACCCCTACCTGTGGACGTCGGGCCCTCATACCACCCTCAAGGAGTCTGTTTCTGACCGTTTGAGCAGACACATGCACATTTGTGGCCTGCTGGAAGTCATTTTGCAGGGCTCTGGCAGTGCTCCTCCTTGCACAAAGGCGGAGGTAGCGGTCCTGCTGTTGGGTTGTTGACCTCCTACGGCCTCCTCCATGTCTCCTGATGTACTGGCCTGTCTCCTGGTAGCGCCTCCATGCTCTGGACACTACGCTGACAGACACAGCAAACCTTTTTGCCACAGCTCGCATTGATGTGCCATCCTGGATGAACTGCACTACCTGAGCCACTTGTGTGGGTTGTAGACTCCGTCTCATGCTACCACTAGAGTGAGAGCACCGCCAGCATTCAAAAGTGACCAAAACATCAGCCAGGAAGCATAGGAACTGAGAAGTGGTCTGTGGTCACCACCTGCAGAATCACTCCTTTTTTGGGGGTGTCTTGCTAATTACCTATAATTTCCACCTTTTGTCTATTCCATTTGCACAACAGCATGTGAAATTTATTGTCAATCAGTGTTGCTTCCTACGTGGACAGTTTGATTTCACAGAAGCGTGATTGACTTGGAGTTACATTGTGTTGTTTAAGTGTTCCCTTTATTTTTTTGAGCAGTGTATATATATATATATATACTGTATATATATGCATAACCTTTTGTGAGAAAATCGACTGTGGTTTGGCCCATGAGGGGAGGTGTCAAAGTTTCAGATGACACGGCTGAGAAGGGAGGGCTGACTGGAACCGCATGTGTTTTGGAAAAAAGGGGGAAAAATAGCTGAGGAACATCCTTTGTCGTGGCTCTGTTTTGGGTCTATATGTCACACCAACCATCTGGATGCTTGGAGCACTGAAAACCATAGTGTTCAGAGACCAAACACCAAACAGGATACTGAGAGGAAGTGGATTCGGGCATAGAACCCCCCTTACTTCCTGTCATTCCTATCCACTTTGACTTCAAGCACAGAATCAGTGTCTTCCTAGTTTACAGATAGGAAACATTCACACTGTCCCTGGTTTCAGGCACTAAGAACTTCCATAAATAATCAGGTAGTAATATACAGGCAGTCCTCCATACTTTAGACTGGCAGATGTATCCTTAGGACATAACTGACTGGAAACCTGGTTTATTCCCCCCAGTAAGAAAATAACTAAATATGAAATCAAGTTACTTCCAAGTGGTCTATCCTTTCAGTTCCATCCATATCTCTCAAATCTATGTGACATTCTCCATCACAGTGCTTTGATTTGGTTTAACACCTAGATGTAAGTGGAGACAATTAACAGAGCTAAAGTGGGGGTAATTAAAGTTCAGGTTTTATTGTCACATGCACAAATACCGTGAAATGCTTCACTTGCAATATCCGGCCAACAGGCAGTAATCAATATCAAAATAGTATAACTAATACAAATAATAAATATATCTGATAAAGAAAAAACAAGAAATAAGAGAGTAAGCTACAGTGCCTTCAGAAAGTGTTTACACCCCTTTACTTTATCCACATTTTGTTGTGTTACAGCCTGAATTTAAAATTGATTAAATTGAGATTTTGTGTCACTGATCTACACACAATACACTATAATGTCAAAGTGGAATTTTGTTAATAAAACATATTTGAAATGTATTTAAACAAAGCTGAAAACTCCACTATGCAAGCAACCATTTCACTGTTCTGTTTACATCTTCTGTATCCTTTGCATGTGACAAATAAACTTTGATTTTATTTGATATAGTGTGTGTTTACCAGAGACGGTAACGTAAAGAGCAACATGATCTGCACCAAAGTCAAATTAGGATATAATGTTGGGCCAACAAGACAGTGTTTTTCAATGCCTCGCAAAGAAGGGTACCGATTGGTAGGTGTACAAAAAAATGTAATTACAATAAGCAGATGCTGAATATCCCTTTCAGGGTGGTGAAGCTATTAATTAGGCTTTGGATGGTGTATCAATACACCCAGTCACTACAAAGGTACAGGCATCCTTCCTAACTCCGTTGCCGGAGAGGAAGGAAACTGCTCAGGGATTTCACCATGAGGATGATGGTGATTTTAAAACAGTTACAGAGTTTAATGGCTGTGATAGGAGAAAACTGAGTATGGATCAACAACATTGTAGTTACTCCACAATACTAACCTAAATAGCAGAGTGAAAAGAAGGAAGCATGTACAGAATACAAAATATTCCAAAACATGCATCCAGTTTGCAACAAGGCACTTAAGTAATACTGCATAAAATGTTGCAGAGAAATGAACTTTTTGTCCTGAATGCAAAGAGTTATGTTTGGGGCAAATCCAACACAACATATCACTGAGTACCACTTCATATTTTCAAGCATGGTGGTGGCTGCATCATGTTTTGGGTATGCTTGTCATCAGCAAGGAATAGGGAGTTTTTTAGGATAAAAATAAACAGAATATAGCTATAAACACAGGAAAAATCCTAGAGAAAATCCTCAGTCTTCTTTCCAACAGACACTGGGAGATTGATTCACCTTTCAGCAAAACAATAACCTAAAACACAATGCCAAATCTACACTGGAGTTGCTTACCAAGACGACATGGAATGTTCCTGTGTGGCCTAGTTACAGATTTGACTGAAATCTGCTTGAAAATCTATGCCAATACTTGAAAATGGCTTTCTAGTCATGGTCAACAACCAACTTGACAGCGCTGATACTAATAAAATAATTTATTTTGAGAATTGTCAATTGTATATTTCTACACACCTCATTGTCCAAAGCACGAAGGAAAATGTTCCCATATCGTATAGGTCTGCTCAGGCTTCCTAAACCTCTTAATCTCCCTGTACCCCAAATAAGCTATGGACCTGTCTCTATTCAAACATAGCAAATGTAAGTAAAAAGACAATCTGTGTTTTATACCCCCGATAATTCAATTTCTTTATTACAAGTCACGATTTCTCTAGAGGGCACTTTGACAGACAAGAGAAAAGGGCATTGTCAAGGAATTCAATGTACTTTAATTGGGGCTACCCAATGATTACTGGACCTTTTTCATTTCTCTGGCAGTGCTGGTACAGCCCATCAGACACATGGTGAATTGTAGCGATTGACTTACAAAGGTTAACCTCTCCTATGGTACTGTGAGTGGTGGGGGGTAGATGTGTATGGAATGCTTAAGTGAATTCACAATGGGGTTACTGGGAAAAGGGCACTGCAAAGCCAGACAAAGAGGTGCCCTGCTTTTTCAAGTGCACCAGGGACTTGGATGAACTCTCTCTAAGAAGTCATTAGAACTTACACTGTCGATGCGTAAAATAACAGAAGGGAAGATGCAGAATGTACATATTCACCAAATCTGATGGGATTTGTGAGTACACTGAGTAGATTTGCTGACACAATCATCTCTAGAAACCACTGATGTTGAAGAATGCTGACTATCTCCTTTGGCAAGAGTTTGCCCTTTATAAGTATGCCAAGGCCAACACACGTCCCCTGGAAGTAATTGCCTGCCCTTGACAACACACTCCTCCAATGTAACTGTAGTGTCCCCTATCACCCCAAACTGAGGTGGGTGGTGAAGCCATCCAAGGCCTACACTACAGTATTAGTAGCAAAGCGAAGTTGGACACATTTGTGTATGACACTTAGACATTTGTTTCTAAATGATGTGCTCAGTTTAAGCTTGTCTCGAATTTGAGCACATTTGTGGCCTGCTGGAGGTCATTTTGCAGTGCTCTCGCAGTGCTCCTCCTGCTCAAAGGCGGAGGTAGCGGTCCTGCTGCTGGGTTGTTGCCCTCCTACGGCCTCCTCCACGTCTCCTGATGTACTGGCCTGTCTCCTGGTAGCGCCTCCATGCTCTGGACACTACGCTGACAGACACAGCAAACCTTCTTGCCACAGTTTGCGTTGATGTGCCATCCTGGATGAGCTGCACTACCTGAGCCAATTGTGTGGGTTGTAGACTCCGTCTCATGCTACCACTAGAGTGAGAGCACCGCCAGCATTCAAAAGTGACCAAAACATCAGCCAGGAAGCATAGGAACTGAGAAGTGGTCTGTGGTCACCACCTGCAGAATCACTCCTTTATTGGGGGTGTCTTGCTAATTGCCTATAATCTCCACCTTTTGTCTATTCCATTTGCACAACAGCATGTGAAATGTATTGTCAATCAGTGTTGCTTCCTAAGTGGACAGTTTGATTTCACAGAGGTGTGATTGACTTGGAGTTAAATTGTGTTGTTTAACTGTTCCCTTTATTTTATTGAGCAGTGTAGTTCCTTCATGTTCGTTTAGAAGTTTCTCAGGAGGAACTGGAGGACGTTCAAGTCGACGTGAACAGCTTCCATGGTC